>NW_026933612.1:0-58826 GCF_032062105.1 Saccostrea cuccullata | reverse complement strand
TCGATTTTTATAGGCCATTAATTTCCATTTGTTTTTTCTTTAGTTTTCCTAATCGCCATTTATTACCTTCAAGTAACCTTAGTTGTTATTTCTTCTTCAGCATCCTCATTTTCATTTGGTTGTTAATGTTACGTTTCTTTCTTTGTCAAGCAACATTCCATAATTTTGACCACGCATTAAGAAATATATAATTTGCAGATAGGCAAAAAAAAAACCTCCTAGAAATAAGGGGAAGCGTCTGATCTGGCTTCGGGACCGTAAAACTTACACAAGCTCACTTTGGATCCCAGTCTCACTTTTCCACTATATATTCCTTGATAAAAGTGAGACTTAGATCAAATGTAAGCTTGTAAAGTTTTATGACCACAAGGCCAGGATTGGAAGCTTGTCAACTCATTTGCACTTAAGTGAAAGTAAAAAGCTAGATCAATGATCTTAAAAATAGTTTTCAAAATATTATGTGTACGAAGGCTTTCTTCTTTATTAGCTTTGGAACAGGCGTGTCTATGTGAATGATTCTCCAAAGACCTACTTCTATATTTCCTTTGAAACGGAAATAGGTATGTGAATGATTCTCAAAATAATTTTCCGATGCTACACGTACTTTGTTCCCACCTATATAATTGACCTTTGATTTACATATAATCTCAATATCTATATAAAATCGAAAAAAGCAAGCAATTGCCAGACAAAAAAATATGGCTCCAGCCGTTACTACGTAGTCAGGACGTGCAGAGAAAAAAAAGTCAAGTAATGCTATCTGTACTGCATATATTATAGCAGCAGCTAACATCCGAAGAGAGAAACATTTCTTCAGAACGTACTTCCGAAAGAAATTTGCAAGATTAGGGGCAAAAAAGAAAAGCTTTTGATAACATTTAAGAGAAAATACTGCTACAAACACAAGTTGAATTAAAACCATTCCTTCCCCATCTAATCCATCACAAGAAGGCAGCCAAATCTCTACCAATGTATTTATGAGGGAAAAAATATCCAAAAATCCTTGTTCTGCCATCTTAGAAACTATGCAGAAGGAAAACGGATTGTTTGAAATACAGACTTGGATAGTATGATTTTCTTTTTTGAAAATGAATGGCACTGTAGCTCTTCGGTCTATCATTATATTTTTTTCAGAGAAGATTCTTTTTATATGGAATATTTATCACAATGTAATGATGATCTTATGAGTTTGTACAAGCCAGACCTTATAAATTTTTCATTTCACATGCTGAATACTATCAATTAATAGAAAAAAGTATTCGAAAAAAAAAAATAAATTGGATCGTTCGGGATGCGTACCCGGACCCTCTAACATGTGAAGCGAGAGATATACCACTAGACCATGGAACTACTTTACACTGCTATAAATTACATTCAAAGATAAAGTCACATATATGTATATATTCACGTTCGATATTGTCAAAATTTTACACAATGCCTTGCAGTACAGTTAATGGGAGAGGACTACCTAAGTTGTTAGAACTTGTGTCCGATCCCTTTGACATATTGTCAATAAAATATGTTCAAAACAAAACAATGGAAATATCGACTAAATTATGTATTTAAAAATGTATTCGTAATCGTGATGGTGATTATTTTTAGTACATTATTTATATCGGATAATTGTAATTATGATTAATAACTACATATCGAGGACAATTATATTTTATATTTAGACTAGTCACGTGATGTGGCAGTCACGCGATTTTAGCACATTGACTTGAAGTATTGATGTTACAAATAAATATCACTAGCTAGTGCAAGGGCATAACCAAGTTAAATTTCCAAGTTTAGAATATATATATTTTCAACACGCATTGTAGTTTCTAAAAATGGCTGCAATCCTGTCTAAATTCTGCAATTTCATTGTTAAAATTATACTTGTGAAGCGAGAGACATACCACTAGACCACGGAACTACTTTACACTGTTATAAATTACATTCAAATATGAAGTCACATACATGTATATATTCACGTTTGATATTGTCAAAATTTTACACAATGGATGGTATCTAATTCAACCTTTCTAAAACAGTTCTAAAAGATGTAATAAGAATATAAAATCCACCGAGAACCTGTTTTATACGTAATAACTCTCCTCATACTCCTTGCTAAAAATAACGACATGTAATACAATAAACACTAATAAAATAAACGGGACGGTACACTTTGAGAGAGGTAAGAGGGGTCCTAGGGGTTTTGGTATTAAATTACATAACAAAAGCTCAAAAACTTCTTGAAATATCGCCCGGAAAGAATAGCGTTTCATACAGACAGAATGTATCAATTTACGACCTTGAACTTTGAACTTTTGACCTCAAAATCAAGAGAGGTCTTTCTTAGGCCACAGGGAGTTGTTATGTAAATTTTTATTGCAAAAGCTCAAAGGATTCTGGAGATACCACGCGGAAACGAAAGTGTTATAACAGACAGAATTTGCGAATTTATGACCTAGACCTTTGACCTTTTGACCTCAAAATCAATAGGGATCTGCTTTAGTCCATAGGGAGTTGATATGAAAAATTTCATTGCAAAAGCTCAAAGGGTTTGCGAGATATCGTGTGGAAAGGAAAGCGTTACAGACAGACAGAAAGACGGACGGACGGACGGACGGACAGACCTAAATTAATATACCCCACTTTTCAAGCCGGGGACAAAAATCTTCTTGAAGTTCTTTAGTCCTAGACATCAAACTGTCGAAATGTTGGCATGATTGAATCAGCATTCAGTCCTCTACCTCTATCAAATCTGTGCAATTCATGGCCCCTGGTTCAGGTGTTATGGTGTTAGGGAGGGGCTATATAGATCATACAGTGAAAGTGTTTCTTTAAAAATCTTTTTTTTTCTCTTCCTGGGTATGAAACAAACCAATTACATAGTTATGATCAGCATGGCTACCTCTTCAAAATTGTGAATTTCATGGCCCCTGTGTCAGGGGTCTGGTGTTAGGGCGGGGCTCTATTGAATATATAGTGAAAATACATTTATCTTTTGAAAATCACACCTCTGCTCCTAGGTTTTATAAATCGAGTCAAGTGAACTGATGTAGCTTTTGTTAAATGATAATTGGTCATCTATATACCAAACTGGTCGCCCCCGTGGCGCAGTGTTTAGAAGGTCTGCTCTAGAGTCGCAAAGTAATGAGTTAATCCTTACGTCGCAGGTTCGAATTCCACTGTGGGACGTGGAGACCTGTCCTACGGATGAGACCGTATAAACCTAGGCCCCGTGTCGCAGTATTTGCTGGCACGAAAAGGACCCTTCACTGCTCAATGGCCGCGAGTGCCGAGCATAGGACAAAATTTGCAGCTCTCCATCGGCAAGTGGTGGCGTCTCCATATGAGTGAAAAATTCTCGAGAGGGACGTTAAACAATATATAATCAATCAATCAATCAGTTAATATACTAAACTGTGGAGTTGAAGGCCACAGCATGTGTTTTCCTCTTCTTATGTAACATTGTTTTTAAAATAAAATTTGCTTAGTATGTATAATTTTCTTTCATTTCTGGATTTAAAATGCGTCTATTTTTGAAAATTCTTTTGTCGCCCGCGTGGCGCAGTGGTTAGAGTGTCTGCTCTAGAGTCGCGAAGTAATGAGTTAATCCTTACGTCGTAGGTTCGAATCCAACTGTGGGACGTGAAGGCCGGTCCTTCGGATGAGACCGTATAAACCCAGGTCCCGTGTCGCAGTAGGTGCTGGCACGAAAAAGATCCCTCACTGCTCAATGGCCGTGAGTGCCGAGCATAGGACAAAATTTGCAGCTCTCCACCGGCAAGTGGTGGCGTCTCTATATGAGTGAAAAATTCTCGAGAGGGACGTTAAACAAGATACAATCAATCAATCAATGAAAATTCTTCTTGTATGAATAAAGCGCAAAATATCCCGGCTCTTATATCATTTTAAATTTTCTTTAATTATTCAACTTCATGCATTTAGACATTAATATTTCACCGCATTACCTGTACATGTAGCTATGTGATTAAAAGGAACACTTGGTTGCAAAGTACTTTATATTTGTATATATAAATTGCCAAATTTTTAAAAACCTGATAATAACAATAACCAGAAATTTCTTGCCCATTACAAGCACTTAAATAAAGTGAAAGGATCTTTGTCGAGTCATCATCTTTAAAAAATGAATGATTATTGCTAATTCATAATGGGTAATAATGTTTTACATGTTAAAGCGATGAAATGGGACGCATGAATGAGACACACTAAATAAAGCTAAATAGAAGCATAAAAGAACATATTGAACGGAAGAAAAAAGCTCTTACATGTATCATCAATATCATCAAATTTCACAAAAGGGCAACGGAATTATCATTTACTACATTTAATCAATTTTGCTCAGGTACTTAAAAGGTGAAAACGTAGAACTAAAATGAAAAATAAGTATCCTCAGAAGAAATTTCCTATTCTGCACCTTGCGGCTACTTTTCAATATTTAAGCATAAATTTGAAAACTCAGAAAGTGTAATATGATCTATCCATAATGGTTTTCAGTATATTCAGCTGTTTTTGCCAATCTTTTATCTCCTCGCTTTTATTAAGAATATGTACTGTAAACATACAGAGTTTGTGATTGTTGCCTGTCGGATCTATGATACCTATTTGTAAGTGCAATATATAATATGTACTGAGGACACGTGTTGATAAGTGAATTTTCATTTGTTTTAATAACATATTATTATGAAATGTTATAGATGAAAAGGAAAAGTTTTTTTTTTGGATCCGTGCCTTTACTTGTGATTTTTATAACCATGGCCACGCTTGAAAAGTTTAAGGGAAAATAGTCTTTACGCCTGTCCTTCTGCCCGCAGGTCTCGTACACTTTTGGGTAACTGTCTTTTAATTTACCGTTTATGGAAGCTCAGTCGGTAGAGCATTCGCTCCGTGGTCGGGAGGTTGTGAGTTCGCATCCTGGCCGCGACTGACCTAAGTCGATAAAAAAAAAATTGGGTATCAACTGTTTCTCCTCTAAGTGCTCGGCACTTTGAACTGAAAGTTGCGGGTCCTTTGGATGAGACCTTAAAAACTGTGGCCGCGTGTCAGCGGCAGGCCTTGGCACAATAAAGAACCCTCACTGCTCAATGGCCCTGAGTGCCGAGTATAGGTCTAAATTTGAAGCCCTTCACCGGCATACGGTGACGTCTACATATGAGTGAAAGAGGGACGTTAAACAATATACAATCAATCAATCAATCTCTTAATCCTGCGATACTCCTCTTTCATAAAATGAAATTTTTTGAGAGTTTCACATGATCGGTGTTAAAAAGTGCTATTGTGACATCCTATTTTACTTTTTGATACGACAGATATTTTTTTAGTTTCCCATAGCAAAAAATGAACACAACTATTTTCTCTATAATATTAAATGGCGCCCATCTCTAATCTATTAATCCTTTTATACCATTGAATAAAATTTAATGATAAATTCACCTAATTATCTTTATTAAATAATGTTATTGTGACTACCTATTTTGTTTTTTTATCCGACTTTTTTTTTATTTTCCTATAGTTAAAACTGAACACTGCCATTCTTTCTATAATATCGAAGGATATACCCATCTCCTATCATCAACTCCTTATTCACCCATGAATGATTTAATGATACTGACACAAATTCTTTATTTAATGTCGATGAGACCTCCTATTTTGCTTTTTGAAAGGACACATTTCCAAAGTAAACATTTACAAAGATAACATATAATTATATGTGAGGCGGGGTATCATTAATACTGAGCTCAGTGCTCACAGAACTTCTAGCTTTTAAAAAAAAACATGTGTACATACATCTCGAAGAAATTCACTGTTTTTTTTTTTTTTTTTTTTTTTTTGTATATTTAAAAGATCTCAAATCTTTTCCTAATTTTGGAATTTTATACGTATAAATTAATTATTTCTCTCATATCAAGGTTAAACTTTAGGATAGTCCTGTTGACGAATAGCTTAGTATTTAAGAAAACATTGCGATGCTCATTTATTTATCATGAACTTTGTGATAGAAAGTAGGAAGGAGTTTAGTAAAGTGGATCATTAATATTTCCTCACTTAAATTTGTATGGATTGGAATATTTCATTTCTTAATGGAAACATTAATGTATAAAATTTTAAAAGAAAATTACCAAGTTAACAGGATGACACACTCAAGTTGATTTAGCTGCACCTTTGGAATTTTTCATGCAGATAACATTTTTTCGATTGACACACTTTGTACTTAGAACCTCTCTCAACCTCTCGAAATTTCCCGCCCCATTTTTATAAGTATTTAAAAATATATTAAATGTGGCTTAGCACTCTTGCTTATGAACGAGAAATATATAAATATAATTTTCATAATGCAGTGATTAAGCCAGTATATAAATTTTTTTACATGTAGACAATAATATCGGCAATTATTCCTAAACAAGTGAATGATTAGATAAAAAGTATTTCATTATAAAAAAAGAGACTTATAATCAGCAATAGGCTGAAAGTTTTCAGGTGTGAAACTGACCGACACTATTAACAAGATACCAGCAATAACTTCACATTGCTTCATATTACATCACGGAGAAATATTGCCGATCTAATAAAATTAATAAATATCTTAGACACAACATCTGTTCCTGTTGAGAAATGATCAAACTGATTTCAGGAAAAAAAACGATCATGCACGTGTATTACCTCTCTCTCTCTCTCTCTCTCTCTCTCTCTCTCTCTCTCTCAATTCTACGTATTTGTACAGGTATAAACAGACACGTATATAAAGTAGTAATAAAACAATAATAAATTTTATTAATTTCCATTTGTTTGAATTTATAAACTTGTTGAAAAGTTGGGTTAATATATCTTTTACTCGTAATATACACACGGTAAGGGTTTAAAAAGTGACCGTTACTACAATACATTAATAAATATTTTAGGGCCTAAATTCCATTTGAAAATGATGGAATTGATAAAATATTGAATTAAATGTTTTATTGATTGTCTACACGTCGATGTGTACACAGAGAGAGAGAGAGAGAGAGAGCTACGAAAGGTACACTAAGACCCCCATTTTTTTCTGAAAAAAGAGAAAACTTGTACTACTAATTGGTATTGAAGAAACTGTCATTCATATCCGGAAACTCAATACGTTTTAATTCCATGTATTGTGCACATTGTTCATCTTGGGGAGCAGTTTATTCAAACGAAATCTCATAAAACCATTAATTTATGAATATCTGAGGAGAAATAAAAAAAATAATAAACCTAATGACATCATTAAAACAAATATAATGTGATTTTTAAACACTTTTATTTATGACGTTTTTGCTTGTTATTAGGGGGAATTCAACATACATCGGACTTATACCTTGCTACGGACAACTTTAGGCAATAAACTCTCTCAGCTTAAAGTGCTGTGTGTGTATTTGCTTCTGTCTTAAAGCTGAAGATTTATTTTTTTTGATAATACCGATTGTTATTATCATATGATAAAAATACCCCGAGAATGGCCTTGAGGTTACGTCATATTTTATATCATGAAAGGGGAATAATCAGAAATTTATGATTTTGCCATTTCTTGAGTTATCGTTCTTTAAATACAATTTCAATGGAACGAGTAAGACTTTGGTGATTTTTGTCAAAGACTGGTAATTTTACACAAATTTTAAACAAATTTTACTTCAATTTTAGTATAATTATTTTTTGAGCTTGATTTTACTGGTATGTTCAATTTTCCGTACATCAGACACAACCATGCATCAGACACTTTCTGATGCAAAGGTAAGCACTACCATTTTCATACAGAACCCATCTGACAGCTGTTTCTTGCTGAAATATATAAAAAAATCTATATTTTCAGTCAAATGTAAGCTAACGATATATGACGTTTAGAATTTGACTCAATTTATTTTTACAAACCAAAGTATAATAAAACATGAGAAAAAAGCGCGAATTACCGCAATACAAGCATTTTAAAGCATTTATTGCTAATCTTAGGCAGAATGAGGTATCTTGAATCGTTCTACATTTGTGCAACGATATTGTCAATTAAATTTAAGTCGATGGTCATTTCTTAGATAAAAGATAAATATAAATCCATATTAATGACTTTAAAGCACTGTGATAAAGGTACGATATTTTTCGGTCCAAATACCGTCTGTCCGATGCATGGTAAACAATGTCCGATCCATGGTGAATTCTGAGTTATATTGAAAAACTCGATTTTTGAGGATATTTTTCTTAATAAAAGACATGTATTTATGTCCCAAGTTTATATTTCAATAACATACTAAACCCCATTTTGATATTTTAACCTCGGTAGCAGTATCGCTAGAACTTGTTGAAGTACGAGGGCGACGGATGCATGGTGAACCCACCCTAATGAAGAATTATTTCATCAAGGCTATGAGAAAATAACACCTCAATTCCCCATGTGCACACGCAGGTGTGTTAAGTTGCAAACAAATATTCTATTTGCTTTTATGATATGACGTCATAGTTAGCTTTATGACATGAAGTTTAGAGATAACAATTTCTTAAAATCGATATATAAGATTGATTTGAGATTGTCAAAATGAATTAAAATATGCAGAGGCATAATCTAAACGGAATTTCGTCGTTTCTGGGACCCTGTAGTTATCACAGGGGTTAAATACCAAACCTGTGACGTCATAACTGTTGCTCATGCAGTAGCAGAGTGAAAGTGAAACGTAACGAGAATTTATGTAAAGAAACGCAAGAAATCGGAGTTTAAAAGCATTTAGAATGAATATCATGTGTGATTTGTGTGAGAAAAAAACTTATGAATAAGGTAAGCTGATATAATTCTGCAATTTCTTTGTAAAATTAAAGCAAGCAGGGTGTTTACTTGCCGATCAGCCTTTCCGCTGTCGTTCGTAACAAAAAAGATGCAAAAGTTCAACACTACCCCACATACTTTGAAATTTAATTTTTGTTTCTGTCTAAAGTTCTTGTTCTATTGTTTTGGAAAGTGCTGCTAAAATCGTAGTTTACGGGAATTAATGCATTTTTTTCGATGTTATGAACAAAATGTAAAAAAAAAAATTGGGAAGGTTTTGTCTGAAAGTGTTGAATTATTATTTCTGTGATAGGACAGTAGGATTCTAGCAGCACTTTTCATGGTACAGAGTTGTTTTAACATAACTATATTATTACAAATTGAAATTAAATATCCCCGGGGTAGTGTTGAACTTTTCACTTTTTCATTGAGGCATATTTTCTAATTATGGATGTCACTTGGTGACGTCGTGGTGAAGTGCTTCCTGTGGTCCCATTTAAGTCTATAGAATGCATAATGATAGCAAAAGTTTTATCCATGACTTTTCCGATTTATTAGTGTTACATATAATTAAAAAGTGTTTATTCGCCGAATTCTGATCCATGTGCTGCCTTAACAAACCCGTGCATTCAGTGTAAGACAACCAACTCTTCATAATGCAATTGTTCAACTCCTATTTCACTTTTCTATCTGACTCTTATTTTGGGTCTCATAGAGCAAAGCATAAACTTTGCCATTATGATTAAATGGAAGGCGTCGGGTAGTGGGTGGGGTGGAGGGTTATCATCTATGGAGCTTATAACTCTACAATACTTCTAGATTTGACTGTCGATCAGGGTTTGTTTAGATACTTTACGGGTACATGTCCGAAGTATATACATGCATTATAAAATGGACTGGTCTTCAATTCATACTTTGCTTCAGTATGAAGAAAAGGTTAAAGAAAATCCAATAAATGTTCTTATTTTTATATTAAACGCTCTAAAATTATACAGAAAATAGAGAAACGGGGTGGAAGAAAGCAAGATTTGAACAAGAGGTGAAACCTGTTGACACACATATAGGAATTTCCATTCGTTTAATGTTGGTCAAAGGCTTTACAGAATTAGAATATTTTGTTTAAAAATTCTTTTTAAAATAAAATTTTCTAATTTTGATTCAAGTAAGTAAATTGAATTTAAAGAAATTCATTTGTTGAGATGTGTTTAGACACAAAAAGTGTGTAAATTGACCTGAAATTAGAATAATTTGTGAAAGCAACTGCTTACTAGTGTTAATTGTAAGGGGGACCCTTACAGATGTTACCGAAACGCTCCCGACATCCCTTTTATGTGCCTAATTCCTGTAAGACATTTTAAAAAATATAATCAGTATCGAAGGATTTCATCAAAGAATTGTAAAAGCCACAATGATATCAACTATCAAAAGTCATGTCGTCAAGTTAAAGTTTGCAGACCAAAAATATTTTTAGCATGTTCATGTAGGTCATAAAAAGGTATTTTGTTTACTACATGCTTTCGTCTACAGAGTGTTTTGCTGGATAATTATGTCAATTACTTTAACATTTGTGCGATAAATAGTTAATTTAAATTATATTTCAAAGTTTAATCCGATTCACCCTAGTTGTTAATAAATTATGCTAAAATATTATCTAAATATGTTATCTAAATTATGTTATCTCAATATTAAAAAAAGATATCGTTTACTATACTTTGATCGTAGACTACGAATTAGAGTCGTGATATGTTAATTAGTTTAAGTCTCAAGTAATTCATTTCGAGCAAAACAGAATATAGATCGTCTACTTTATCAGCTGTACAGTCAAGATGTTTACTAATTGGACAAGAGCGTACTGAAATTTTCCAGGCAGGTATTACGTACTTTTTAGGATTTTTAAAATAAAATTGCAGAAATGTTGGTGGTAACTTTGTAAAACCATATTATGATTCCATCAATTATTTTTTTTCTTGTAAAAACTGAGTGTTAATAATGAAACGTTAAGAGAGAATAGAATAAGTTCCGGGATAAAATGTATTGCTGTTCCCTTTCTATAATCAATGTTAATAATCAGAGGCTCTTCTGTAAGCTATTTTTTTTATTAGAGAAAAAATGATCCATTTTTGAATTGATTTAGCGGAAAGTTCGGGGTGAATTTGAGCGTAATGATGAAAATTGTTTAGGATATGAAAAGATGAATTATATTAAATAATTTGTTTTACGAATACTTCTTCAGTCAGAATTTGTTCCCATCGCTAGGTGTTTCCAACCATGTTATACCCCTGCCTGTTAGTTGAATGAAATGACCTATCGGCCTTTGATGGATATTAGAAATTGCAGACAAATGTTTATGATGACCACTGAGTAGTAAGAAATATTTAAGTCATCATTTTCCTATGCATTTTTATAATGCATACATATTATATTGAATTTTGGGTCTTCCCTGCTTAGTGTCCCTTTGCTGCTTACATATTGAACCAGGAACACCAACGCCAAACGACATATATTTATATTACTAGCAGTTTTTTTTGTTATTATCTCTATACACTACTTATGCTAAATCGTAAAATTTAAGGATGAAATTAGAATTCCAAACATTGGAATTTAGATAAATTCATTTTAGATTTATTTTTGTCGAAATTAGCAGTTTTATCACTACATATATGATCCTTGGACTTCTGTTACACGGGAAGTTAAAGTTATCTAAATTTGTTTTTCATAGGAATGCTTATGTTTACTTGATGGGAATTTTTCTAAATAAGAAGTAGGAATGTAACCCCGTCATTAATTAATGAATGATGATAAAACAGCACTGTGACCCTAACTTAGCTCTATTTACAATGATTTATACAATTATGTTATATAAATATAGTGATGAACACTATATGTGCTGCCTGATAGCCGTAGTGTTTGAAAATATTATCTGATCCTGGGTATTTTGCTGATGGTCTAATGATCTTAGTACAAAGTCGCGATGGATGGTTTTGAAGAGCAATGGTGCTTATTTTAAAAATGTAAGTTTCGTGGCCCCTGGTTTAAAACACTTACTAATTTTTATTTTTGGAAAGTTGTTACATGATACTTCGTTGCTTAAAAGGCTCTTGGGCCTCCTGTTTCTTTAAAATAATTTATTTTATTTGGAATATGCTTGTGAGATCTTTCATACAGTGTTTCTCTGGAATGCGTATTGCAAATACATAAAGAATTTACATTTTATTTTTTTTTTTTTTTTGCATATACTATTAAATTTAAATTAAAAGAAAATTTTCTTTAATGTGAAATCTATCAATGCCTATTTATACTTTAAAATCTTTAAAATAATGCTCCGTCCTTCTAGCACGGGTAATGATACGTCCTGTTGTATTTACCGGTCACGGTAGCATAATGGTAGAGCGTTCGCTTCGAGATCGGGAGGCCCGGGTTGAATTTTCGATCGCGGCGCCGCGTCATACCTAAAACGTAAACAAAGGTAATGACTGTTCCTTCGACATGCGCTCGGCACTAGAAGTAAAAGTCACGCGTCTTGCTGATATGACCTAAAAAGCGTAGGTCCCTTGTCACGGTAGGCGCTAGCACGATAAAGAACCCTCACTGCTCAATGGCCCTGAATGCCGAGAATAGGTCAAAATTTCAAGCCCTTCACCGGCAAACGATGGCGTCTCCATATGAGTGAAATATTCTCAAGAGAGACGTTAAACAATATACAATCAATCCTGTTGTATTCTTTAGAATTTGGCTAGATCGCATTTATTAGTACCATAAATTAAAGTAGATCATTAGCTTAGTCGAGTTTAGATGCTATAAGTGCACAGACTAAAGACTTGCAGGCATCATCCGTAATCATCGGCCGTAGTCTTCCAATGTTTCGTAGACTATTGACAATATATAAAAGGAATTGGACGCATTTTTCAAGAACTTTATAGTCTTCTGCTCGAAATGAATCTTTGAGAGGTTTTCTCATAGATCTTTACACCAAGTGCATTTTCACATGTGTTTCACTATTTAAAATGATTTTTTTGATAAAAAAATATAACAATTTTTATTAAATATAAATTAAAACATTCAATGTTACTACATTCTTTCAAAATAGAACTTCGTGGTTTCCTTATGCAAAATCATTTTTCTTCCCGTCATTTTTCTTTTTTTGATACTCCATTATATTCTTTTTTATTTGCGAGTTGGTTTTTCTACCTCAAAAAAGTTTTATATTAAAATCTTAATTGAAGTATCAATGCAATTTTTCAAATTACTCTTTTTTGTGTATGTCGTTTTATTCCTCTTTCAGTTAATCTTCAGAATAAACAACTTATTTGTCTCAGAACAAAAGTGACCTTATTTTTTTCCAGATAAAAACTCAATTAAATTATTTTAGATAAAAAAGTAAACATATGGCTATCAAACATAATGATTATTGTCCTTTCTGTTTCCAACATAAAACATCATTAAGGTCATTTGTTGATGTTCAACTTGGCACTTTATGAGAGTTATTAAAACTCAATGCATGTTGCTTAAAAAATAATCTTATCATAAATATTATGAAAAACAAATAAAGCAGATTAAAAAACAAAAAAGAGAATTCTTTTAAGAAACAACTGAATAGAGACATTTACTTTTTAAGTGCATTAAGCGAGAAAAAATAAATTTCCGGTTTTCTAGTGATGACGTTTTTTCTTCCGTGTTGTCTTGCAATAAAAGACTCCCGTGGTAAGAGTTTCTACACTGTCTAAGAAATCGGTCGGTTTGATTTCTAGTATTCAATATGAGCAACTTATTTGTTTGCTCTTTATGCTGGGTTTTGTTCAGACAAATTGCGTAAGTAGCATTGTGTTTGTTCTTACTGACTTTTTAAAGAATAAAATTCAATCAGCAGCTCTCTCTCTTTCTCTCATTCCCTCTCTCTCTTTCTCTCTCTCATTCTCTCTCTCTTTCCTTCCTCTCTCTCTATCGTGTCATTTTTTTATCTTTCAAGGGTACTTAAGCAATTGACTCAAGTATGTTCCTTTCGATAACTTTTATGCATTAGTTTCATGAGGGTTAGCAAAGTACGATAATATATTTTAAGAACCTTCTCCTCAAGAACTACTCGACCTTTTGTGCAGATTTGTGTGAAGAATTTTGAATCAATTATGAGAGGGAGTGGGGGTAATGAAGTATTAATCAAGTATAAAAATTTACTTTAAATTTCTAAGAGAAAATTTTCAAACTTGTGTTCCTAAGGATATCCGGTTAATCATTAGTCAATATACAAACATTCAACTATCACAGAGGGAAAAAAATCAACGTTTCTAAATAAAAAAACAAAACAAAACAAAAACTTGTCTCTACTTTTAATTTCATATTTTTGCTATATTTTGTATCTCACACTTTTTTTGAAAAATCTAATTGTTAAAATTGACCTTTGACACATTTTGAACTCTTGATTAGTTATCACAAAGAGACAGAATGCTATGTCTCAAGACATGTTAATCTCTTTAAACAAAATTGTGTTGTTACATGTACTGTATATGCTTTCCATGTACAATCATCAAAGAGTCATTAAGTTTATTCTTATACCTCTGTTGATAATACTCAAATTTGATTGGATGGTAAGAAAACTTTAAAACACAAAAATGACTCCAAATGGTGCTCTTTACAGCAAGAATAACCTAGGAATCATTGCACGTGGGATATAATGACCCGGTCATTAAAATTAATGACCGCTAAAAATGACCTTTAAATCAAAATTCCTTTTTGAGTGAAGTTTATGCATAAAATAATAATTATTCGAGAAAAACAACATGTTTTTAAAATTGTGCATGGTCTGTTTTGCATTACCATTTAGAATACGGTAAAGTTAAACGGTTTACTCATTTCAAAATATCGTTACAATTTAGTTCAATGGAATGTAGAAGCGGATCTTTAAAGAGTTGAATTCTGTGTAGAGGAAAAGTAATCGTTAGTTTCAAAATGCATGTCGCTATCAACCAAGTATCGTTTTAATCAGTAAATCATGATGCAAAAACTTACACGGCTTGCAGACGTCAATGTAAACAACTTCACTATACGGAGTGTAGCGAATCCTGATCTCGATCAAAGAAAGAATTTTTAACTGTTTGAGATTCGTAGTTGTCAATATTTAATAATTTTAAGTTTTTAAGTTAAATAAAACAATTGATTTCCCCTTGTGAGTCCAACATGGTGAAATAAGGACCCTAAAGCTAACCCACTCGATGACCTGCCCTGACCTCAGCCGCTACGCGGCCTCGGTCAGGACAGGTCACCTCGTGGGACAGTTATCGGGTCCTTATTTCACCATGTTGACCTCTAAAGGGGTAATAAATTGTATATTAATTATTCCATACCTGTGAAACGTACACTCATTTTACTTAATGTTAACACCTGTCATTTGTTTAAGAAAAAAAGTCCGCGTTCTCGTGAATATTGCAAGATAACCTCCGAGGACAAGAAATGTTGTTTGAAAGATAAAAGCTGAAGCATTAGCCGAGGCTTTTAAATTTCAAACAAAATTTCGAGACCGAGTAGGTTATCCTGCAACATTCACGACAACAAGGACTTTATTGCTATTCTACAAAGACCATGAAGATCGCTAAAGAACACCTGATTATTTCCTCTATTGAGTAACGAAATAGGTCACCATGTTTCTATCACGCTGCTCCATTTAACACCTTAAATTCTTTGCTTACATTTGTATGGAATGCAGACAATTTGAGCTTTCGTTGCATTTAAAATAGCTTTTTTGAATTTCAAAATGTGCGTTATATGTATTGATCAATTTAAATGAATATACAATAAAAAATCATGTTCCTGTTTAACTGCTTTAATGGTGTTTAAATGTGTAGGGAGGTCCGTGGAATGGCCCTGCTTGACTATAAAAACCGTAATTCATCAGCAACTTGATGCAATTTACATTGTTCAAACTGCAAAAGACGACACATCGATGTGGTCTAAACAAGTATTTCATTTTAGAGTCAAATATTTATTTCAAGTGTACAGGTTTGATACGTGTTTCTGATCTGATAATTTTTTGATGACGTTACCGTCCGAGGCATTTCTTTGAAGTATGCAATAATCGTGGTAGACTTTTTCATAATGTCCAAATCTACAGAATTAACAGATATTTTTATTACTGGATGGCTGTTCCCTACGGATGGCTGTCACACTTTTTTTTTAAAATTATTTGCTATTCAAATTAAATATTTTTAATATCTGACAAATATTTGTCTCTAAATATATAATAGAATGATGACAATCGCTTATTTATTTGTGAAACATTAAAATTCATTAAGCTTGACTTTTTTGATGAAGAAATTAATTATTTTAATATAAAAACTGTATTTCTTTTTTCATCGATTTTGTTTCTAATGGTCTGATACTTTTCTTTGTTGTTTGCAATCCTTTTGTTATCTAAAGATATGCTTATTGATAAAGCAATTTATTAGGAAAATCCTCCAATTTACAGTTTGAAAAATAGTTGAATATTTTACCAATAAAAATATATTTAATACCTAAGATATCATTACATTAGATTTTTAACATATTAGATATGATTAAAAGGAGGCACCCATTTTTTATCAACGTTTAAAAAAAACTCTCCCGAGGTAGAGAATTTTGGTTTTGATGTTCACCTAACAAAAAAATACTATAGTAAACTATAGCAAACTAAAGTTTACTATAGTTTACTATAGAAAATCAAAGTTCCAAAGTTTTTACCACAGTAAATAAAAGTTTATAAATACTATAGTTTACTATACTCATGCACGCTTATCTTGGAAAAAATATTCTTATCCACAAGTTCTGTTATCGAGATTTGACTACTTCAGACAAATGAACTTTTTTTTTTATAAGAATTCACTTTCTAGGAAATAAAAAAAAAAAAATAAAATTCGGTAAATCGTCATCGTCTCAAGCCACGGTCCGGAGTCCGCATATATGTCTCCTACCCGTGGCTGTTAGATCACAAAAACTGTCGTACTTTTGAATATTTACGCCTCTCTATTGTGACGTCATATTCAGTCAGTGGCAAGTTTTGTTTCCATCGCAATTGAAATCAACAAACTGACGTCAACAGTATACAAGAAAGATTTCCTATAATGCGATTGGACAGTGAAAGGTCGTGATAAAGTTCATCATCCGACTATGCTTTACTCACATTGGTCAATTTTTTAATGAGCTACGAAGAATTCTCTCTTCGTTCAACCAGGGCCAGAATGGGAGAGGATCGTACATTTTCACCGTGGTTTGCGACGATGGTAAATCATTTAGCTTTTGTGACAGAAAACTAGGGAACAGGTCAGAAAACCGCCCATATTACATGATTCGCACATTAGCAGAACCGAGGCATATGCCATTTAGATTGGAGAGAACGAATTTAAAATAAAATCAACACTGAAAACAAATATGTTTCTTTTATTGAAGATATTCAATTAGTTTGCGAACTCTTTGATCATCCCTCGTTAATCACGCAATAAAACAATGAATTGATATTTTGGTTTTGGGAAAATAGGAAAAGCAGATGTCCTTGAAGTATGATTTGTCAATTTCTTACAGGAGAATATATATATTTTCAGAGTCGATGCCACTTGTAAAAACACAGTAAAAATTAGAGATTCGTACCAGATAGAAGTGTGCACCTGTCGTTTTTGGGGACTTTGGTAAGCATCGTTCTAATAGAATATTTGATATCAAGCGGATGACACTTGATTTTGTATTTCGAAATTAATTTAGTTTTATACTGAAATACATTACCCAAAAGATTTTGGTAATTGTTTAAGGTCAGATGACACGTTCCTCAAATATGTGTTTTGTGTCTCTTGGTATAATATGAAAATAATTCCTATTTGTCATTCTTTACGAATTTCTACATTGGTTTCAAGGTGTTTTCAAATGTAAGTACACCGAAAATTGTGTTATGGGCCATTTAGAAGATTACCCATAAGAGCTATATAAGAAATATGACCCTGTAGTATCTTGTCCAAATGCCTGGTAAGGTACCCTAATTTTTTGTGAGGAAACTTGTTTAAGTACCTAAGCTTCAATGACAAATTATTACAGAAAATTATATATTTCTGAGGAACGTGTCATCTGACCTTAACATCAAGACGTGTCATTGATATTCAGTGTTCAAATGTGTATTCAGGAAACAATGAAAAATTTCATTTCATTATTTTTTTTTGAAGCAGTTAAAGTAGTCTTCCCGTTTATATGAACCTGATACAAGTTAACGACAAACGCATTTTATTACGAGGAACCAAAAAAATATTCTCAATAGATACTCAAAAACTGAAATCTTCAAAGCTTTACTTTCCTGTATACATTGTATGTATATCCCTTATCTCTGCCATGGATTCAAAGACGTAGATAGAACGTGTACAAGTCTCTTTCAGTGTTTTAGCTCACCTGAGCCGAAGGCTCAAGTGAGCTTTTCTGATCACATTTTGTCCGGCGTCCGTCTGTCCGTCTGTCTGTCCGTCTGTCTGCAAACTTTTCACATTTTCTACTTCTTCTCAAGGACCGCTGGGCCAATTTCAACCAAACTTACCACAAAGTATCCTTGGGTAAAGGGAATTCAAGTTTCTTCAAATGAAGGGCCACGCCCTCATTCAAGAGGAGATAATTGGGAATTAATGAAAATTTAGTGGCATATTTTAAAAATCTTCTTCTCAAGAACCACTGTGCCAGGAAAGATGAAACTTATGGGGAAACATCCTAAATTAGTGTAGATTCAAGTTTGTTCAAATCATGACCCCCGGGGGTAGGGCGGGGCCAAAATGGCCGACCAAAGTTTTACATAGAAATATATTGGAAAATTCTTTTAAAATCTTCTTCTCGAGGATGACAAAGCCATAATTCATCATATTAATATGGAAGCATGTTCAGGAAGTGTAGATTCAAGTTTGTTTAAATCATGACCCCCCGGGGGTAGGGCGGGGCCAAAATGGCCGTCCAAAGTTTTACATAGAAATATATGGGAAAATTCTTTAAAAATCTTCTTCTCAAGAATGACAAAGCCATAATTCATCATATATATATGGAAGCATGTTCAGGTAGTGTAGATTCAAGTTTGTTCAAATCATGACCCCCCGGGGAAGGGCGGGGCCAAAATGGCCGACCAAAGTTTTACATAGACATATATAGGAAAATTCTTTAAAAATCTTCTTCTCAAGGATGACAAAGCCATAATTCATCATATATATACGGAAGCATGTTCAGGTAGTGTAGATTCAAGTTTGTTCAAATCATGACCCCCCGCGGTAGGGCGGGGCCAAAATGGCCGACCAAACTTTTACATGTAAATATATAGGACAATTCTTTAAATATCTCAAGAATGACAAAGCCATAATTCATCATATTTATATAGAAGCATGCTCAAGTAGTGTGAATTCAAATTTGTTCAAATCATGACCCCCAGGGGTAGGTGGGGCCAAAATGGCCGACCAAAGTTTTTAAAGATATATATAGGAAAATTCTTTAAAAATCTTTTTCTAAAAAATAGCAAATCCATGATTCGTCATGGGACTACTTTTGGATTTAAACTTTACAATAAAAAGCCATTTTCTATTTTTTCCTACCCTTAGTGCTAAAGTGAGCGATGTGGCCCATGGGTCTCTTGTTATATATTTTTTTCATATCGTTCATAAACATTCAACGATAGTACTTCTCTTTAGTTAGAATTTGGGAAAGAAGTACAGTGAAAAAAATATATTAAACAATATAAAAAAACAATGACACTTTAAACATTGTTTTATCATAAACTTTATATAGCACTCACCATGAATGGGTGACAAGATATCGCGAAAGGTATTACAGGATTTGTTGCCGTGGATATGGTGGAGTGTCTTGTCTACGTAAGTACTCAAATGCACCTTTATTCATTATTACTACAAAACCTTGATCTGAGTTCTAAATTATATCGAGTTGACATTTGCAGATCCAGAGAGTAAAATAAGGCAGTAACATAGAGGAGGTTCCCTTATAGTCTGCTGATTCGCACATGTCAACGACACTTTATTCAACCAACCGAATATGAAATTAATTTTACTCGTGAAAGAAGATTTTTGACACTCCTTAAAATATCAAAATGTTTTATCCTTATTATTGACAGGCGCGGGTCGTCAGATTCTTCGCGTTTCCTTTAATTAATAAAACAAAGCAATTTTTCTAGGATTTTTTAATGCGCAAGAATTAAAAACCTAATGAAAGATTCAGAGAGAGGCAATTAGGATTCAGAAAACCACTGTGGTGATCCGGAAAGTCGGATCATACCGTCATGTGATTGCAAGAAAAATCAACAATAAAATTTCATGATTCAGAGTTTGGAATATAAGAAATCCCTATCAAACTACGTAACATTTAAAACCCCTTTTATTTACCAGCTCTATATATTTTAATTTAGCTATATGCACCAATAATTGTCATGGTCATGGTAGCTGTAAAGCTCCTGAAGTCTGCAAATGTTGGAGTGGGTATACCGGAAATGCCTGTGAATCACGTAAGAAAAAAAAACATAATAAATAAAAGAAAATATCAAGTTTGCAGAGGGTCATTTTAATTTTTTTTTTTAGATGTTGTAAATTACAAATGTGACTTTGTATTATAATTGTTGTTTACAACAATCTTTTTATGTGTATGTTTTTTACAGTCAAAAGTGTTCACATGAGAGTTTCTAATTTTTGATTACAGCTATCTGTGATCCTAGCTGTGAGCACGGAATCTGTATACGTCCTGGCTTTTGCCTTTGCTACCCGGGTTACACTGGTGGACGCTGCAATACACGTAAAGACAATTTAAATGAAATCATGAGAACTTGTTTCAAAACAGTAAACTTATGATGTATAAGAAGATTAATATTAGGTATTTTTGAGTTGATTGTAAATTCCTTAACTTATAATGACAATGTTTAAAATATGTTATATAATAATATTTAATCATTTATAAAGAATCTCAATGTTTTCAGCAATATGTGATCCAGTTTGTGAGAATGGAGGCCAATGTGTAAGTCCAAATACATGTAGTTGTCCAACGGGCATGTACAGTGGTCCTAAATGCAGAGATCGTAAGTGATGAAAAAGAGTTATTTTAACTCATATACATGTATTTTTTAAATCAAATCTCTTACGGATAAATAAACTTTTATCATTTACGCAAGAGATTCCCTCCGTATTCCAATGTTTGCTAAGGAAAAAAAATCCTTCATTAGGCATTATTTATTTGTGCACGTACATTTTGAAGATGTGTAAATAACTTTTCCGCATTCTAATACCTGTAACCAGCTGACACGGAAGTATATTCTAGGAATAATTCGCCTTTTTCATAGATAAGTATCAACACATCAACAAAATGATATTTTAAGATCATTGGGATCCCATACAATTAGCATTTATTTGTTTTAGCAAGAATTATTCATACATTTTTATGTGTAGAAATACTGACGCTATATTTTGTCATTGAAATTGTTTGATGTATCCAGCAATGGTTCAATTCAATCAACCAAAAAATGTTCCGACCAGTAAAATTTGATTATTTTTTTTAGTCTTAACTGATATATTTAGGGATGTGTTTTCTATTTGTTTTACCAATCTGCACTAATTTTCACGTGAACTTAGAACACCTACTGGAACATTGTACATTATACTTACATATGTAAAATGATACTAAATTATTTAAAGTATTAAAGTATATTCCTTTAATTTATCAAATTATTTATTGAAATTTGATTTATTTATGAAATAAATCAAGGCTTTCTATTTCATGCACCGGAAATGCTGGTCGATCATACGTCCGGATTGTGTTTTTCTTTATTAATCAATACTATAATCTATCTAGTGATACCAATAATATCAATTATTTCGAAATATTTCAAAAAAATAAATAAAATAAAAATAATCTAGGCTTTCAAACTAGGTTGAATCAATAAATCATTTCCTTCTAAAATTTTTGCTTTGGTAGTAACCCTTTAGGTCAGTAAGACAGTAAATCGATGCGGCAGGAAATAAGAAAAAAATCAAGGATTTGCAAAAGGAAACCTTATTATTTGCTCTCCACAAATAATGATAAAGTACACGTTCGGAACCAATTCAGACCTGACACTACACTGACATTACATCTGTAAAAAAAAGCATTCCTATCGTGCATGACGGCAATGACTGACATTTTCATTTCAAATTTCCTTACTCCACTTATATTGAAATCTTCTATTTTGGAATTCCGCTTATTTTGAAATAGAAATAAATCCCCAGTTTTCACCTCTGATATTCTTTGTATTAGAAGATGTACTAAGGTGTGAATAATTAAGTTTCCAATCTATATGTTTTTATACTGCGTGCTATTAAAAAAAACTTTTCTTTTAAAATCTTTGCATCCAAGTACATAATACGGACATATTGTGGCTAAACAGCTAAACGTAATATTGTAACCCCACGGATCAAGAAAAAAAAAGATAACATTGAAATTAAATGCGTACTGGTAATGGCTTTTTATACATGTATGCCTAAATTCGAAATAGCTAAGGGATTAACCCGAGTACACTTCCGATGACATACAAGCAGCTCAACCGTTTAAGTGCGGTGATTGTTCTCCGAAACGTAAATAAATGCGATCGAGGAATATTCAGGTTGAAGATTGTCTTATCAATTAAATAGAAATAAAAAAAATTATTTAAACTTTCAAGGACTCATATTCTATGTATTCTGTTCACTATTGTAAATAAAAGGTGACAAAACTAATGTGTTCGGGTTTGTTCTTCTTTATTTTAGATCGGGATTGAACTTTTAAAAATGGCGGCTTCACGATTTCGCTTATATTGAATTACGGATATATTGAAAAAAATTGCATAGTCCCCTGAATTTCAATATATCCGGAGAAGACTGTATTTTTAAAAATCCTGCCATAGGACGTGGTTTCAATTTGTATAAAACAAATCTGGCTAACAATTGATGAAATGCATTTGAAATCGAAGGATAACGTGAAAGTTAAACTTCATAAAAATATTATGTATTTCATTTTCTCTAAAACAATATTTGATTTTTCAGCCATTTGCAATCCTCCATGTTTGAATGGAGGGACTTGCTCTCAATCAAGACAGTGTGTATGTCCGAGTACCTATCAAGGAGGGGACTGCAATACACGTAAGTATCTCTTTCTTATACATACTATAACATTAAAATGATCCATGTTATAACATTCATATATATATATATATATATATATATATATATATATATATATATATATATATATATATATATATATATATATATATATATCACTTGGACTACACATGTCCCAGACATGGCTAATACTTTAAAAAAATGTTTCATTATTACAGCTGTTTGCAATCCACAATGTCAAAACGGTGGTACATGCATTTACCCCGACACATGTTCATGCAGGAAGGCTTATACAGGAAAGCATTGCGAAACACGTTAGTTTTTTTTATGTATAAAAAACATGTTTTCTTTGCACATTCATTTTTATTAAATTCTACAAATAATAAAACTAATAGTACAGCATTATGATGATAATATACAAATGATAAATAACTTTTTATGATAAGATTGTAAGCACTATTTAGCACCTGTAAGATGATGGCCATTGTGTTTAATTATAACGATACCTTAATATCATGCTCCTTTTTAAAGCCGAATGTTCTTACCATTCCCCCTGTTTTCCTGGGACATGCAAGGATTCTGTGACGTGTCAGTGCTACGAAGGGTTTTCTGGTCAGGATGGATTACAGCGCTGCAAGACAAGTAGGACAAATGTACAATGTGTAGATCTATTTGAGATGAGTTTTAGTAAACAGTCTTTTTATTTTATTGAAGAAAGATAATTTCTAACGTAAGAAAAAAAATCATATGCTAATCGAAGCACTGTCGATACTTTCTAAAAATCTACTTAACGAGATGCATCACTAGTGAGTATCTGAAAAATACTATAGAGAATTTATGCATGGGGAAAAAGTTTAGGCTTTTTTTTACCTCCTTTCCGATAAATGCTTTTGAGGCACAGCCATAAATCTACAAATTCCAAGCTCACATTTACAAGCAATTGATAAATAAAAATCACAAAGTTTAATTTTGTTAAGCTTTTGGATAGCAATTTGCTAGGTCTTTATGTATTCCCGAGAATTCCAAAGAATCAGAATTTTCATGTCCCTTTCTGGCCCAAACACTCAGGTTCCATGCGTATAATTATGTAAAACCAGATTAAATAGTCCTTAACTGAAAAAGTTTGAAATGTAGTTGAGATATGTCAATTCACCTAAACCACGTGCCTGTGATTAAATGTAAACCAGCATGTTCTGAGGTTCTATCATTTGAATCGGACAATTGTTCTCGGTAAGCGACTTTGTGCGAAAAACTGTATACAGGGAAATTCTCGTCTCCTTTTATTTTCGCCCCTTTCTCCTTATCCTCATTGGGCTATTTTAAAACGGGACGAGTTTAAAGTATGCAGTAAAATTTCTTAAACACAACTACGACTGGGCAACTCTAAATCAAGGCCAAATTGTTTTCAAGCGTGAAAGGGCGAAAATAGCATAGGGCAAAAATAACCCCGTATACAGTAATACTTGTAACAGTAACCATATAAGGAAGATTCACCGGATATACATATTCCCCTATTGCACTAAGACCCGCCTATTATCTTTTCATGAAAAAAACATATTGTTAAAAACCAGACCGGATGTCAGAGGGTTTCAAAAAGACAAAGATAATGCGGGGATTTTTTTTATAAATTAAAATTTGTCGGAACTATTTGAAACTATTTAGAAGGCGTCAAATTTATTCACTCATGTTTGAAAAATATCATAATCGATGTAACTTAAATACATACAATACATCGTAAAAAAGGGGCCCAAGATAGCAGCTAGGTCTTATCATCCTTTTTATATAATAAACATCAAATATCAATATATGGTACGATATCAGTATCTTATGAATATAAAATATTCCAAAGTCAGTGAAAAAATCTTTCCTAAAACAACTATCAAAAAGGATAATCTCTGCCAAAATAAAAAAAAATATATTACTCTTATTTTGAAACGTCATTTTTTAAAATTTTTTTTCGTACTTTCAACAATGAATAAAATTATACATTTGTTAAAAAAATTCGTTTGAATCTCAAATTCAATGGAGTCTTTTATATGAAAATGAACATAATTGAAATGAGTATTAGAATGAGATGGCCGTTGATCTCATTTGATGTCCTTTTTTTTAATCTCTTGGATTTAGATATATAGTATAACCATCCCTCAAAATGTTGCAATATAATGAAACCAGTTAAAAATATTATCTTTTAACAGTGACTTCAAGAAGAAGCCCAACAATTACTCGATGTACGTCTATTCTTGCCAATATTGAAAGAACTGGACTGAAGAGAGAACTCTATCGCTTTATGACGGATTCATCCGAACCAAACACTACTAAAGTAGATACACTGTGGCTCAATCAAAAGGATTACAATTACATCAACGTTGTTTTTTCAGCATTCTTTAATGAACCAGAAGACCTGGCACTTCCAAATTATATTACAAACTCTAAATTTGGAATTGTTGCAGGAAAAATACAAATAACCCTACAAAAAGTGGGCAGGAATGGTAAAATAATATAGTAATACACTTTATATATTACATGCTAAGAAATCCCGTCCATTTTTTTCAAAGCGATTGAGTCAATAATATAGCTACATTACATCATTTTTTAGCTCACCTGAGCCGAAGGCTCAAGTGAGCTTTTCTGATCACATTTTGTCCGTCGTCCGTCCGTCTGTCTGTCCGTCTGTCCGTCCGTCTGTCTGTCTGTCCGTCCGTCTGTAAACTTTTCACATTTTCGACTTCTTCTCAAGAACCACTTGGCCAATTTTGACCAAACTTGGTACAAAGCATCCTTGGGTAAAGGGGAATTTAAATTGTAAAAATGAAGGGACATATCCCCTCGCAAGGGGAGATAATCAAGAAAAGACAAAAATAGGGTGGGGTCATTAAAAAATCTTCTTCTCAAGAACCACTGGGCCAGTAAAGCTGAAATTTATGTGGAAGCATCCTGGGGTAGTGTAGATTCTAAATTATTCAAATCATGACCCCCGGGGGAAGGGCGGGGCCACAATGGGGAATGAAAGTTTTACATAGAAATATATAGGAAAAATCTTTGAAAATCTTCTTCTCAAGAACCACTGGGCCAGAAAAGCTGAAACTTATATGGAAGCATCCTGGTATAGTGTAGATTCTAAATTGTTCAAATCATGACCCCCGGGGGAAGGGCGGGGCCACAATGGGGAATCAAAGTTTTACATAGAAATATATAGGAAAATTCTTTGAAAATCTTCTTCTCAAGAACCACTGGGCCAGAAAAGCTGAAACTTATGTGGAAGCATCCTGGTATAATGTAGATCCTAAATTGTTCAAATCATGACCCCAAGGGAAAGGGCGGGGCCACATTGGGGAATCAAAGTTTTACATAGAAATATATAGGCAAATTCTTTGAAAATCTTCTTCTCAAGAACCACTGGGCCAGAAAAGCTGAAACTTATGTGGAAGCATCCTGGTATAATGTAGATTCTAAATTGTTCAAATCATGGCCCCCGGGGGATGGGTGGGGCCACAATGGGGAATCAAAGTTTTATATAGAAATATATAGGAAAAATCTTTGAAAATCTTCTTCTCAAGAACCACTGGGCCAGAAAAAGCTGAAACTTATGTGGAAGCATCCTGGTATAGTGTAGATTCTAAATTTTTCAAATCATGACCCCCAGGGAAAGGGCGGGGCCACAATGGGGTATCAAATTTTTACATAGAAATATATAGGAAAAATCTTTGAAACTCTTCTTCTCAAGAACCACTGGGCCAGAAAAGCTGAAACTTGTGTGGAAGCATCCTGGTAAAATGTAGATTCTAAATTGTTCAAATCATGACCCCCAGGGAAAGGGCGGGGCCACAATGGGGTATCAAATTTTTACATAGAAATATATAGGAAAAATCTTTGAAACTCCTCTTCTCAAGAACCACTGGGCCAGAAAAAGTGAAGCTTATGTGGAAGCATTCTGGGGTAGTGTAAATTCTAAATTGTAGGAATCATGACCCTCGGGGGAAGGGCGGGGCCATTATAGGGAATCAAAGTTTTACATAGAAATATATAGGAAAAATCTTTGAAAATCTTCTTATTGGGAACCACTGGGCCAAAAAGCTGAAACATATGTGCCCATGGAAGGATCATGGGGTAGTGTAGATTTCAAAATGTCTAAATTATGATCAGTGGGGTAGGGTGGGGATGCATTATGTATAACAAGGGTGAAATCTGATAAAGAACAGAATGGTCAAAGTTTCTCAGGTGAGCGATGTGGCCCATGGGCCTCTTGTTTAAACATTTATTTCTTTTTCTTTAAAATGAAAATTTTTACATACCAAATCAGGTTAGCTTTACCCATTTAGTACTCTTTTCCATTTTACTTAACCAGGAAATGATGTTAACTTTCGAAAATTTGAAACCATTTTATATATAATTTGTTGCGGTACTTCCTTAACTACCAAGTTCTTCGTACCCGATGTTCATTTAAAGAAAAATATTTTGTTATGGAAATACGTAACAAATCGAAAGGTTCGTTATTTTTACTGTAAAACTACTTTATAAAAATTAATTTTATTTTCTTTATCATTTTCTTTTTAACAACATTAAATTTAGATGGGCACCCCCCCCCCATCCAAAAAAAAAATAAATAAAAGGTTGGGGGGATGTAAACGCTTTTAGATAATAAGTATTCAACCTATAATTTAAACCAGTAAAATTTAGGATCCCTCCCTCAAAATTGCGGACTTTAATTGCATCGCACACATCTCCCTGGGGAAGAATAACATATAAACATTAATTCTACATTAATGGAGTTCGTTCTACGGATAGAATATATAAGTTTTCTTGGCTTGAACACGATCAACCCTGCTGTTAATTATAAGTATTGAACTTTTGCAAAGAGCACTGATTTTTACAGTTGACTTTATTCTTCGACATTTAACCTGTGTCATGTATGGAGGTTCAGAATTGGTAATAGATAAGAAATATGGTGTTTCGGGCACAAGCATGTAAAGGTTGATATTTGAGGGTAAGGTAGTCATCAGGAGCTTCATGTGCCACGTAAAGCTGCATTGTTTTTGCCAGCTATTTTCGTTCATTAAAATATTGAACTAATTGTTTTTTTTATCGCAATGGAGCTTCCGTATATCGTCAAGATGTAAAAGTAAGCCGTACACTGTTTACATTAGCACTCTTCGCAAATGTCCAATATAAACCTTCTGCTTTGACGAATTTAATTATAAAAGAATCATTTTTTATTTGTTTTTGAATTAGTAGGATTCAATATTCACCAGAAAATGAAAATGAGTTAAAGTAAGCACGAAATGAAACGTACATAAGTGAAATTCATTTATATGCATTTTTTTCTATTTTATCAGATCCAAACCAACCTTTCCTGAGCAAGGATCGCAAAACTGATTGCAATAACCAACCAAACTCTCTCAATCCTAATGAAGATACTTTTGAGTGTAACTTCACAGCTGAAAACTTTGACAGACTTCTGGAAAACGGCGACAAGTAATGAAATCAATTACACAATTTTAATAACAATTTTGTTTGCCTTTTCCCGATTCAAGGTTTAGAAAATGGGTCAGTAGGTAGACTGGGATCTTTTTCTTCTCAGAAAATCTCTACATACATGCACACCTTAATGAAACAAAACTTCAGTCACAAATTAAAGGAAAAAAAATGTCTGAGATTAAAGTTAAGAAAGAGTTTTGAGTCAGTCATTTTTAGCCATTCGTAGGGGAGAAGGCATCTAAACAATTTTTAAAGGTGCACTTTTATTAACATTCATATTTATAAACAAATCAAAGTGAATATGTGTTTGATTTTACAGCTTGTATCACAGACATTTTTTTTTAAAATTTCATTTTAAATTACACATTTTTTTCTGTTTTAAACACAGTTTAACAATAACAGTTATAGCGGAAAATGGGGGATATCGAGAAATAATAGGGCCAACTATAGATGATCGCAATAAGGACACATTCATCGGGCAAAGTTCTACGAAATCTACAATGTTTCGATTTGACTTTGAGAAGCCCCGTCATTGTCCTCAAAGAGACCCATGTGAGACAACAGCATTGGATGTAAGGGAAGATATAACCAAGGTTTGTAAAAAATGTTTTCCCAAGTTAGACAATTCTTTACATAAATAAATAAATGTATAGAAATAATTTCCTACAAAAATTAACATTTTATTTTGCAAGAGAAACATTTTAACCTTGTAATAGAGCATTTTTTTCTATCTGAGAAACGTCAATCATACTTTTGTTAAAATAAGCAAGCACATTAAATATACATGTATGTACATTGGGGTTAATTCCTCCTCCGTCGCACCTGATCCAACCTCTAATAAACTGTGTGTTTGTTTTGCTCACAAATGGTATTGTTTCAATGAATATTTAAGTATGTTTACCATTTAACTGCCAATTTCATATACATCTCTGTTTAAAGACGCTTAATACACTCTATGCTTCGATTCTTTATGATATAATTTTTTTTCTTCTTTATTTAAACTAAAGTATCCAATAATGCTTTCTTGGAACAAATGGTTCGATGATCTCTCAGGTATTCGAGAATACAAACTGCAGGTTTATTTACTAAAACCGAATACAACATACCTTACTGAATCTAATCCGTGGAACCCATTTGAAGAGATATCCTTCAATGCAACAAAGTCAAGTTATAACCATCAGTACACTCCCAAACAGCCTGGGATGTATTCCTTTATTTTAAACGTAATAGACAATGCCAACAATACACAGTACGCTCGCACCTTGGTATTGTATGACCCATCATCAAACATCACACTGTCGAGTTCATCATTCATTGCAACAAGTGCAGAAGAAGAAACGAACTTCAAGTGGCAAAATAGTCTTACAAATGACATTACGATGTCATGGAAAGGACACTTTGAAAACAAATTTCACGATAAAAATAAACTTTTGAATCAAGTTGCACAATATCAAAATTTTGACCACCTGACAAAATATGAAAAAAAAGTTCCACAAGAACTTGACGATAACACAGGGAAAAGAACAATGCGCAGAATACCAAACATTCATGGTATTGTGAAATTTGAATATTCTTTTAGAAATGGAAATCAAGGTAACGGAACACCTAATTTTTGGCACCCAGTAGCTGACAATATTTCCGAAAGTCAAACATTCTCTACTGAAAGGAAAGATGGAGACGCGATTTATTTCTGGGTTAAAGCAACTGACGTCATGGGGAATATAAAAGTCGACTTAGCAAAAATATTTTTTGATTCAAGTCCACCAGAGAAAATAAAAGATTCAGATGTTAAATTTATACCCAACTTAAAAACTGCTACGTATGATTTTTCAAGTAGGTAAGGAAGTTTTATATATTTATTGTATTAAATAGTATAATATTTTGTTTAAATACAAAATACAATGTGTTATTCATTCACTGTTCAATTATTTCCTCAGATTGCAGATCGACACATTTGATAGAGAGAGTGGTATTCATAAAATTCACTTTGAATTACTAGCAAACAGCAGCAACCAAATATTCCATGAAAGTGACATCCCAGGAAATAAAACTGATGTATGATTTATATTTGTTACATTTGTTAACCAGAAGTATAAATTTAATTTTTGGATTGAATGTTTCAGAGAGGAATATCTTATTCTTTATTGAAAACCAAGTAATGTACATTCCGTGTTTCTTTTTTTTAAAAAATATTTTACTTATATATATATATATATATATATATATATATATATATATATATATATATATATATATATATATATATATATATATATATATATATATATATACTTGTTATATTTCTTTGGCAAACTTAAAATACACTGTAACTGTACTGCTCATTTAAGGCACAATCTAGATAATGAAACTTTTATTCAAACACATTGGAACTTTTGAAAGATTCCATATAAAAAATGTCAATAACGAAATTTAATTGTATTTAGATGCATGTGGGTAGAGAAGGATACAAGCTACCAATGGGAAATTACTATTATTATAGTCACTCTATTGACATAAACAATTGCTGGATGGTTGTGTCAAAGGAAAAATTCAACAAAGAGTTTGTTTTCGTAAATATAACTGTGTATAACAACGCAATGGAAACTATTCAGTATAAAAAAGTGGTATGATAATGCATATACATTCGTACGAAATAACATTTGATGAAATTTCAGCAGTAATTGCATAAAACTTGTTTTGATTGTAATAGATATGAGAATATTTGAATATTCTTTGCAGGTAATAGACATAGCTTCACTTGACGGTATGGATGAGTGTAAGTTTATGTTTCTTTCTTTCTGTTTGTTTTATCTTCATGTATCTATATATAGATATATATAATCAAGAAGCAACGATATTGATATATCTTACGTCTGACTTAAAGATCATACTTAACAAGATGTACATGTAGTATTTAACTGTCTTATCATATTTTTATATAAAACACATTTTCTAGATACTGGTCCCATGAATTTGACTGTATTAGCAACGTATGACAACAGTGTTCGTCTGAAATGGACCGTTTCCCCAACTTGTTATGAAAGATCGAAGATTATCCTTCAATACCGTTCATCCAGTGGACAAACAGAGACCCGATTTATTGACAAGGATGCAAACTGGGTGGATCTGACGGGGCTTGAACCGGAAACAAATTATACATTATCTTTTATTACAGAGTACGGAAATGAAAGAAGTGATCCCGTATTTCTCCATTTCAAAACAATCAAATCACCACTAGCTCTCAGTGTTTCTGCCATAGCTGGAATGTCAGCAGGTAAAAACTCGTTTTGCCTTAAACGGAATGTAATTTCCGATAAATTTACCAAGAGCAAAATAACAATTGAAAATAAATTGATGTATATTTTTTATTAAAAATAATTCATATGAAATAACTTAATCATCTGTCTAAAAACAGAAAAAAAAATGTATTGGAACCTTTTGAAAAAGATAAAATCAGCTTCATTTGACATTTATAGTTTAAATTATTTACATGTAAAAACAATATCAATTATTATGTCAAAAATGGTTTCAGGGTTTTTTATACTTGTTGTCATAATTGTTGTGATGGTTGTCCTTTGGCGACTTGGACGTCTGTCAGTTGTACGAGAAGACATTCGACGCCGTGCTACTTCAGTTCGAAAGACTTTTGCTAATCGATTTTCAGCTGTTAGTAATTTTGTTTATAAATCATATTCCTAAAACGATTCCACAATTTAAAATTTACATTTAAACTCACAGGTCTAGAAAGTAAACATGTGTAATTTCATATATGTGTTATTGTCTTCTTCAGTCACCTAATATTTCGTTTTCAGAATCATGGCAATGATATGGATGACATTTATATCTACGGCCAAATGGAACTAAGTAATACCGAAGGATGGATTTTACCGAGTTCCGATATTGTGCTAGACGTCTTGTTAACGAGTGGAAGATTTGCAGACATATATAAGGCCAGATACCGAGAAAAAAATAACAAAGCTAAACAAATCGTGGTCGCAAAGACTCTGAAAAGTATGTTTACACGATATAGCATATACTGTATGTAACTATAGTTTACCCATGATATTATATGCATTTAGAGATGCAAAATGTAAATGCATTTGAATTAAAAGCAACATGATCATTAAAAAAGCATAGTATTTTCAATTAGCTTCGGTAGAACAACATTCGGATTTACATATATATCCCACATTTGTTATCTTTATTTAGTTTATTTCATAAAAATATGTAATTATATTGTACAATATTTTATGAATTGAAATGTATGCAAAATATTTATCAAACTGCCTTATTTTAGGTGGATATACTGAGGAAAACATGCTGATGATGAGAGCAAAGATGAATTTTTTCGGAAAAGAAGTCGGGGAACACCCAAACATCATTCACTTCATTGGTGCTGTCATCGATAATGACACATGTATGTCACCATTCAGTTATGGAATACAATTGCTACATTATATTTTGTCCTTAAAAATCACAAGAAAATCAATGAACAAAAAGCATAGTAATAAAAAGAGAAAGATTAACATGCATTTTTGATTCGAATACCTATGTAGTAAATTCTCATTAAGCAAGACAATTGCAAATAAACTGGACTTTAACACGTTTGATTAAAGAGCTAGTAAGACAAGAAGTAATGGAAATTCCATAAATATACATTTTATTTTATGCGATACAGAGAATTAACTAAAAACTGAATGTATTTAAAGTTCGTCAGACAATTTCAAATAACTTTTTGAATTAAAAATAAAATCTTAAATTTTTTTAATTGTGGAAGACGGAATTTAAAGCATTGAAATATTTTTCTGAAATATATGTTACAGTTGGACCATACATGGTTTTTGAGTACTGTACAAAAGGTCAGCTTCGAGATTGGTTATTACAACAAAAGAATGTGGCAGAGGATATTATCGAACAGCTATATCGAATTGTTTATGGAATCTCGAAGGGAATGGCTTACCTCGAGACAAAAAAGGTCACAGTTTTCTTTCTTTATAAAAAAAATATATATGTTTGTTTGAAAGTACAGTGACCTTCAGATATCCGGACGTCAGATATCTTGAAGCTTCAGTTTCTGAACGATATTTCATCGAAATAATTTTTTTTAAAGTTATATAGTCTTATTTAAATGGCACCTCAGGTATCCGGACGCTTCACAGATGCAGACAAATGGGCTAGGACCCAAAGTGTCCGGATGAATGAGGCTCCACTGTAATAGATTCGATATTTAATTTTGATGTTACATATTCTATAAAATCGACATGTTTTCAGCTAGTGCACAGGAGACTTGCAGCACGAAATGTTCTACTGAATGATGACATAGAACCCAAAATCTATGGATTTGGACCAGAACCGCAACAACAACAAAGCAACGAAGAGGATGGAGGTGGTACATCTGACGAAAAGGTGATATTAAATCAAAATTCCATTATAATGTTAAGAGTGTACTACGATAATTGTCTACTTTATTTATTTATATAAACATGGAGAAAAAATGAATAAATATATTCAAAAATATTTCAAAATCTAATATAATCTAGGAACGAATCCCTGTGAAATGGACAGCACCAGAGTGTTTTACTTCAATGAAAAAAGCCAGTACAAAAAGTGACGTGTGGTCTTTTGGGGTTGTTTTATGGGAAGTATTTGCTTTGGGTATGTATAATTTATTTCACAGTTTTAGAAGAAACAAATAGGATAAACAATAAAATGAAAAGGAAAAAAAAAGTAAGTTTAACATTGTTTTGTATTTAGTGAATGCATATGATAAAGGAATTAAGCAAGATTTGAATTGCCCAAGACCAGAACTTTTTACGAGGCAAATGCGAGGGAAACACTCCTGGTCGTGGTTAAATGCAATCTCGATAACTTTCTCGATGTTATGGTTTTCAACTGTTGATTGATTGATTGTATATTGTTTAACGTCCCTCTCGAGAATATTTCACTCATAAGGAAAAGCTACCACTTGCCGGATGAAAGACTGCAGATTTTTATCCTTTACTAGACCTTATAGTGCCATTGAGCAGTGAGGGATCTTTATCATGCCTACGCCTGCCGCTGACACGGGGCCTCGGTTTTTAAGGGCTCATCCGAAGGACCCGCAGCTTTCACTTCAAAGTGCCGAGCGCATGGCGAAGGAACAGTTGCTACCCATTTCATCGACTGGGTCAGTCGAGGCCGAGATACGAACTCACGACCTCCCGATCACGGAGCGAGCGTTTTCAACAGTTAATTAAATTGATAAAAAATGAAAGAAAAAAATTATATGAATACGGATAACTATGAATTAGTTTTGTGAGCGGGGATAAGATCACTTGCACTGACTAACGCAAGGGGGTTAGTCCATTCACAACGACTTCCAGAAAATCATTCATGCATATTTTCATATCTAACAATCCAATTTCATGCACAGAAAAATATTTAGAGAAATAATGTTTTATTAGTATATTGCATGTAACATTCAACTGAAAAAATTAAGGAATAAATCTAATAGTCAAAAAGTATTTGTTCATTTGAAATAAATCTTTTGTAGAAACATTGTCGATGCTTCTTTGTAATCTAAGACTTGTTTTGATATGTATTTCCCACATGTAGGTGAAACTCCTTATCCTGGAATACGAGGTAGAGATGTTCAAACCCAGGTCAATAATGGTCATAGGATGGATAGACCAGAGTTTGCTAATAATTTGTAAGTCAATTTTAAATAATCAGACCACAAAAATTAATTACATGTATAATTTCTTGTTCTTCGGAGGGAGGTCAACATTACTGCGACATCTCCAAAAATTTCAACTCATTACCGCTACATTTTGTTTTTTTTTTCAAATTTTCAACTGATCATGACAGCTATATGTTTTCTTTTTTTTGCTCGAAAGTAATTCATTACCTCTACATAATGAATTAGCCAAAAACAACACATTACCGGTACTGCTACATTTCGAATCAGCCAGGTATGGTACAAAATATGATCATATGTTGTTTCAAGTATTTAAATACCTAGTTCATGATTTTTGTATGAGATATACGTGCCATTCTACATTTTTGGAGGAGCATGTGATGTAGGATTTTAAAATAAAATGACATTCAAAGCTTTAATTTTTTTTTAGATTCTTTATAAAATTAAATAGATTTTAAATAAAGCATTAATTCTATAAAAAAAGTCTCCTACTTTCAACTCCCCGTGGTGAGCGAGGGTAAAAATGTCTTTTGCATTTATATATGTTGTACTTTAAATCAATCTGTACACGCAAAAGTGGCTACCTAACGAAAGAGGCAATGTAGCGGTTATGTATACTTTTATATATATTGCGATAATGTAACGTTTTTGTAGCGATAATGACTATGTAGCGGTAATGAAAACTTCGAAAATGTACCGGTAATGGCACGCACCCTCGTCTGACATTTGTTTTCAAAAAAGTACGAGCGGGCAAGCGGCTAGTTAATAATACTATTATTACTTTTTTGTATGCAAATTTTAAGGCAGAGCGCAAAAAAAAAAAAAAGTGAGCGGACAATTATGTGTTTTTTTCTGATTTGCGTACGCAGAATCAAATTACATAACAAGAGCGGAAATGGAACAGACAATAGCACAGAATATCTGTGTGCGGGAAATTGAAAACAATATTGTTTGTATAGCTTTGTCTAAATACGAGCATGTGGGTCCGACCAACAAAAAAAAAATAACGGTGTGGCCACAGATTTTTCATTCAATTTAATAATGATTAACTTCTTTTTATTATTCCAAAATTAAATGTATTTAATGTATAAACAAAAACGAACCATTATGAAGATTTATCAATTCTAAATAATATAAAATTACCGTTGACATACTTTTGTATGGGATTTATTATTGCTAAGAACACGGTCACACATTTTCTGTTTCTTTAAGACAACTTCTGAGATATATTTTTTAAAACGAATTACAACAATTCACAGTTTTTAAATTCAGATAAAAGTAAAAATATGATTCGACAAAATTATCATCAGCGGAGAAGAAAATGCACAGTATTTCATAAACTTCGGGATACATTAAAAAAGTGAGATGTTTATGTATGCATTCTATATGTTATAAACATATGTATAAGCACACTTGATAGTTCAAATAAAAGACTTTTTAATTTTTTTAAAGCTACTATGGAATAATGACGAAATGCTGGAACACTAAACCAAGAAGACGGCCAAGTTTTAAAGAAATATCAACAGATATTGGAAAGACCTTCAATGTCGCTCCCTCTGACGAGCATTATTATTACTGTGAAAAATGAAATCATCTTGAACATTAATTGTCTAGTCTGCGTTATATTACTGATTCAGGATAATTTTGTTTACTGAAAAATTACAGTGCATTTTTACAAATTACAGACTTGATGTAAAAGTATGAAATTCATTTTTAAAAAAGATATATTTGCTAATGTTTCTACTTAACGTTTTTTATTTTAAGTGCAATGTAATTATTAGCATTAAATTTTCATTAAATTGTATGCATGAGATGCTGTAGTCTTTTCTTTTGATTTAATTTACCTAGCTAAAGTGAACGTCTCTTATCAGTATTTGTCTGTCGCCTGTCTATCACATACAGTGTATCATTTACTTTCACATTTCCGAAGAGAACCGCATGAGCAATTTTGATAAAACGACCAAAAAGCAAATTTAAAAATAAAATCGAAGAGTTCAAGAAAAAAAAACCGATTGATTGACATTCAAAGGGAGGTACATGTAATTTTGTACTTATTATAGCGGTTTTCATATTTAAGTACCTTTCTCAATGACGAAATCAATAAGATTATCACGTTTGCGAAAGGAGTGACGAAACATGTCTTATTATGTTTTTAAAACAACAACTTTAAGATTCATCATTATTATAAATGTTACCTCATCAAGATCTCTTCCTTCCAATCCGATAAATTCTATTTACTCATTTTTTTACCCTCCATTCTATCAGATTTACTAAGTCTGTAAAATACATACATAATCTTTCAACATACAGTAGTTGTAGACTGTTTAGAAAGGAGACACCACCAGTTATCAGGTCTTAGGAGGGTTATGACCTGAGGGTGCTTGCGCCCGATTTTGAGGATGAAAACCCTACTCAGACCTTATAATTGGTGATGTTTTCCTTCTTAACAGTCCGTAAAAGTTTTATAATTCTTAATAATTTAAATTATGAGATAGATAGAGTTGAGAATAGTAGTCAAACCTCTTGTGTCTCCTAATCCGTTCTGATTCCATGCTTTTGAAAATATACTTTTGCGGATAATTACGCATACATAACATTGTGATAAAAAAATATTCAAAGGACACCACTTTCTTTGTTTTTGTTTTCACTATAGTGTCGATTTAATTTTTCTTATTTTACTTGTATTTATATAACTATCAAAAAAAAAAAATTAGACTGCAAATTTCAATCAACAAAATCACTTAAAGATATTCCACTTGCCAAACGTACCCTAACCCTAACCTTAATCTTAACCCTACTCTCATCCCCCAATCTATCAAAGGCTAGAGCTTTTTTTTGAATTAAGCGAGTTTTCGTTGAGGCGTGTGCATTCCTTCCCCCCAATGCAGAGACTTTAATTTCCCCTATTTATTTATCTTTTTAGTTGTTATTAACGAAAACAATTTGCATTTTTTTTTACATGTTACACAAAAGCTGAGAAATGATCCAAAGATTTTGTTCACGGTAGCCTAGTGGTAGAGCGTACGCTTCGTGATCGGGAGGCCCGGGTTCGATTCTCGTTCCCGGCGCCGTGTCACACCTAAGATGTAAAAATAGGTAGAAACTGTTCCTTCGCCAAGCATTCGGCATCAGAAGTGAAAGTCACGGGTCTTTAGGATATGACCTTTAAAACGTAGGTCCCGTGTCACGGTAGGCGCTGGCACGATAAAGAACCCTCACTGCTCAATAGCCCTGAGTGCCGCGTATAGGTCTAAATTTGAAGCCCAGCATACGGTGACGTCTCCATATGATTGAAAAATTAACGAGAGGGACGTTAAACAATATACAATCAATCAGTCAATCAATCAATCAGACACACTGGGTACAAATTTAAGATTTAATTTCAAACTAAGTCTTCTAAATTATAAAACAAGATTAAAGATCAAATAATGCGGACAAACGTTTAAGCACTTCTTTAATAACAGTATAAAATTCTATATTGGATTTTTGAAGAAAAAAGACATAGAATATATAGAAGGATTGTCCAAGAAAAACCAAACACTTTCAATATCTTTTGTTTCACTAATACATGTAAGACTTTAATTTAAAAAATTGTCATACCTCATGATCATCAAAAACGCCTAAAAAGTTCAAAGACATATCTCTAGAAATAGCGATACTGATCCTAATCTCAACTGTTCGAATTGTTCTTCACGTTGGCCCAAGATGTCCTGCTCCTGCCTTTCCGATTCGTATTCATTTAAGTGATTTTTTTATGCGCCCGGATCGATAGATCCAGGGCGGATATTGTTTTTGTCCTCTCTGTCTGTCTGTTTGTTTGTTTGTTTGCAAACTTTAACCTTCGCCATAACCTTTGAACCATGAAAATTAGAGACTTCATATTTAGTATGCATACTTCAATGATAAAGCTCTTTCAAACGATACGAAGGTCAATGACCTTGTGACCTTGACTGCGACCTGTATGCTAAAAACAGCTTTTTTTCTGCAAACTTTAACCTTCGCCGTAACTTTTGAACCACAAAAGATATAGACTTCATATTATATATGAATACTCTACTAATTATGTTCTTTCCAGTGATACTAAGGTCAACGTCCTTGTGACCTTGACTGAGACTTTTATGCTAAAAATAGCTAAAAATAGCTTCTTTGATTCTTAGCCATAACTTTTGAACCATGAGACATTTAAACTCTATATTTGGTATGCATACTACACTAATCAAAATCCTTCAAATTTTCCGACGGTGAATGACCTTGTGACCTTGACCTATATGCTAAAAGTAGCTTTTTTTTCTTAAACTTTGTTGCCGCCGGGTGCATTGTGTTTTACAAACTCATCTTGATTTTTTTTGCTTTAATTTTTTTTCTTGAAAAGTTCGTGCATTATCGCCATAACATTCCCTAAATACATCAATGATTTTAATGTTTAATAAGCATCATCTATTTTTTATCAATATTACAAACTATCCATCATTATCATTTTTTAATAAATTGTTGATATTTTAATAAGCAATGGTATGTCCAGGCAGTGCAACCTCGAAGATTGCTTTTTTTTTTTAATTAAGTCTGTAACTGACAAAAAAAAAAAAACAAAAAACAAAAAAAACAAAAAAAAAAAAACAAAACAAAAAACAAGCATATGTCAATATGTGCATTTGTCATCCAAAAATACTGTTAATTCACTCATGCACTTTTATATTTCATAAAACCATTAAACCTGAAATTCTTTGAAATTTAATAGTATATTTTTTATGAAATGTTCAAAAAATTTATGAGCTGTAATGACGTCAGAAAGAGATTGATGGGTTTCTTTATGTAACATGCTATAAAGTTTCATCCCTGGGAAAAACTCGCATAGACCTACATGTGTAGGAAATATTTAAATCAGCCATCGAAAAATAAAATGCATTCAAAGTACCTGTACTTGTTTTTGATTACCGAAAAAGGTAAGAGAGACGGAAAATGTAAAAGTTAATGTCGATTCATAGTAAGGGTGTTCAAAGTTTGTAACATAGAAAAGTGACTTTGATCATGTGTGATATATGTGGAATGTTGGCAAGCAAATAAGCTGTTAAAAGAACTTTTAACCATGTATAGATATATCTTCAATATCATAATTATGCATTGAAATCAGCTATTCATGACATTTTGAAATTATAAAAACGAGACGAGTTTGAATCTTTACTTAACTCTTAGGTATCTCTTCAAGATAAGTGCGTGAGGTAAAGAATGTGAGCATCGAGGAAACACTGCCGTCATGCAACTAAATGTCGTTTGCGCCAGATGAACAAAGATGTATTTTTATTTTATGATAATTTGGAAAATATAAGGTGTGAAGCTAAAATTTTCAACATTTTTCTAACTTTTGTTGTTTTATATTTGCATCTGTCTTCGAACGCTTCGATCAACCCCCGTATTCTCTTCTATAAATAACCAGTCATGTCACTCTCAGGCCCCTTCAACTAGAGATGAATCTGTTTCCCATACTTATATCTGTGTCCTTTCATTATTAACTCCTCTTTTTCCTATGTACAGGAATCCTATCCCACTGAACATAGTGTTGTTTGATAATTTGACGCTCCACATTATCGCCAAAGATAACCATTTCTACAATGTCTGATTTAAAGTTCTTTTGCAGATATCGTCATATATTTAAAATAAATGATGTCAAATTCAAGAATTTTGAAATTCAAGTACACGAATTAATAGAGTAGTTATATATTAGGTAACATTTTTGACATTGTGTTGCCGGATAGCCTGATTACATAGAAAACGTCGTTGACAATGCCTTTTTTATACAAGCGAAAAAAAAAATAGTCGTGTGCCAACAACCTATATTTACACCGTTTAAATGTTGTTTTATATTCATATGACCTTATTGGCATGTTGTAAACTTTTTTATAGTTTTGCTTAAATAGTATTTGAAATGTTCCAAAGGGTCGCTTTTTTCTTTGACAACCAAGTTTTGTAATATTTCAGTTTTCACAATTACAATTAAGTATAAGATAAACCAGAGAATTATTTTGAAAACATATAATTCAAATCCCTTTGAATCCAAAGAAGGTGGATCTTTCTAAGGTAGCACTTTTGAAAGATTATGAAGCAGGAGAAACAGTTCTAGTTATATGTTTTTGAAGTTGACAATGTTTGAAATATGTCCGTAAATACTTCAATGCTAATGACATTGTACAAACTTATCTTTAATCATTTGATTTATTGCAATCCCGTTTATATAAGCGATACATACATTCTTCTTTATATGGAATTATTTTAATAAAGGCAGTTTCTTAATAAATCTAAAAAAAAACTTACAGATGTACAACATGTATATTGACTGGGTCAAAAAAATATTTGTAGTTTTTTAATTAACAAAAATTACTTTATAAAAAAAATTGGTCGTTTTTCGCCATACACTGCTGTATAAAATAAAATAGAAAAATGGAAAAAAAATAATTATTCTCCATATCTTCTTATCTTTTGTCCGTCTGGTATAATTTCATGCACAACAGTTTTTTATTTGTAAAAGCAACATCGCCAATATAAAGTATTTGGTAGAAAAAGAATGCAGAATGAGAGAACGCGCGTATTTGTTATTGCACATGTAATCTCTTGTCTTCGTATTCGTTCTGATACTTCAGTAGTGATCTCGAAAGAGTTCTTCCCATTATTCCCCCTCTTAAATGGTAATCCCTACTTCTTCGTTCACAGTTGTCCTGACCTCCTTGATTTGAATTGCTTGTCCTTCTACCTGTCCATCTGTTACGACTGTAGTCATATTGCTGATTATAATTTGTTACTTCACTAAATACGGATCTTTGATGTCCATATCTTTCGTTTCTTCGGTATCTTGTTCGCTCGTCATTTGTTCTAATTCGATGTAAAGTGTTTTGTCTGTACTGATGGTATAATTCACGAGTGTTGATTGGTTTGTAGTCAGTGGACTTTCGTTTTGACTCAGGTGAAGTGGTTTCATCTGAAGATGCGTCTGAATAATATCTTGTTCCTACAAAAATACATATTTTACAGAATTAATATACAAAGTACATAAAGTACCGACCGGACACAACCTAACACCAGAGCGAACCCGGAGCGGACCCCGGGTTCGCTTCCCGGGTTCGGTCTGGGTCCGCTTCGGGTTCGCTTTCAGAAATTTTGGGACCGCTCCGGGTGCGCTCCGGGATAGCTCCGCGTTCGCTCGGGGTCAGCTCTGGGTCCGCTAGAGCGAACCCGGCGTTCGCTTCCTGGGACCGCTTTACGCACTGATGCGTGAAGCGAACCCCGCTTTAATCTCACCGCCAGTAAGCCCCACCCCTTGTATATTCCAATACAGTAATGGTATTGTGGATCGATCATTGTTGTTTATGCGACGATGCGGATATGTACAGTGTACTTGTAAACAGTGATATAATGGAGAACATTGATAAATTTTCTAAAATTCAACTGTATATTCGACGTAGATTAACATGTACATGAATAATTGATTCCCGTGATTTCTCGATCCTGAGAAATTCAAACTAATTTAACAGCGGGTAATAAGGCATTTATTATGTTCCCCAAACGAAGTTGGGGAACATATTGTTTTTACTCTGTTTCTTATTATTATTATTTTTCTTCTTCTTCTTCTTCTTCTTCTTCTTCCTGGGTACTTTTTTGTCCGGGAATGATCTCGTAAACTATACATCCGACTAAGGTGAAATGTTTTTAGGGTCAGTAGACATGTTATGTAGATTTGCGGAACGAAGGTCATTTTGCGCGCACGTGCTTGCAAGAGCGTGCACGTGCAACATGTGAAATGACCGATTTAATTGATATAGGCGTAACTTTTTAAATTTTTGATGAAATGCTTTGAAACTTATAATATTAGGATATATTAGAAGCATAGACAATATGACATGGTCAAAATAGCAAGACCTCACGCGCATGCACGTGCGCTTTGCTCTGATTGGCTGAAACTAAAGTCTCAATATCTTTCTTATTTTTTGACGAAATTCTTTGAAATTTTGAAAATAGCCATGCATTAGGATATCCTACAACAAAATTTATAGCAATTATCATGAAAACACGTGCATGCACGTGCACTGCAATCTGATTGGCTTAAACTTTAAATAACTATAACTCCCTTGATTTTCAACCAAACAGGATGGGTTTTGGAACATAGATAGATATACTGGACTACTACAAGAAAATGTGGTCACCATGCACATGCATACACGTGCATGTACGTGCGCTGCAATCTGATTGGCTGAAACTTTAAACAGCTATAACTCCCTTAGTTTTCAACCAAACGGGGTGGGATTTAAAACATAGATAGATGTAACAGACATCTACAAGAAGATATGGTCACCATGCTCATGTATGCACGTGCGTGCACGTGAAATGAGAAAAATAAAAAAACACTTGAATGAGCGTATCCTTTTAATACTTTTGGATTAAATGCTTTAATATTTAGTATATAAAAATATATAGATTGTGTAGACAAGATGATATGGTCATTACGCACATGCATTCACATGCGCACGCAAAATTTGAATGAACTTTGTACACTTCTGGGCAAACGTTATTAAAGTCTCAAATGCATCGAGTTTGTCTTATTTAATGAAGCTTACAGGGAGTATGGCAACATCTGTAACGGTCTCCGTTACAATTAGCACTAGTTATTATTATTATTATGTTCCCCAAACGAAGTTGGGGAACATATTGTTTTTACTCTGTTTCTTATTATTATTATTAAGGTCTTCCGACTTCCTTCGGAAGACCTTACTGTTATTCGTCTGTTTTTTATTATTATTATTTTTCTTTTTTCATAGTTAGGGCGATATCTCAGCTGTGCGTGGACGGATTTGTAAGATTTTTACAGGGATGATGCATCATGAAAATATCTCCAGACGTGTTTTTCATTTTTTCAAAATTCACCTTCGTTCGCGATTTTGGGGGATTTTTGTATTTTTTAAAAGGCATTTTGTCCAGCAGTTTTCTCGAGAACGGCTAAAGATATGAAAGTGAAACTCACTGAGGTGAAAGAACATCGAACTCCGTTATGGCCAACGACCTTCATTTTTCGTCGTCGGCACTTCCGGTCGCTAACGGAAGTGAATTCAAAAAGTCTCATTTCTCAACTTTTTTGTTTTTCAATATTTTTTTTCGGGATTTGCAGGCTTTATAGTGCGTCTTATGAGAATTCTAAATATTTGTTCAGTATCTTGATGTGTGCATATATTGAAAAGATATGACCGAACCAAACTTTTTCCCACTGTCGGGGGTTCGAATCCCGCTGGGGGCGTTTCAAAATTTTTTCTTTGTTTATGTCTTTTTTCAGTTGCAAATAACTTTTATCTCATTTATAACATGTATGGAATATTTTTCCGATTTTTAAAAGCTATTTTTTGAGATATTTTGAGGAATACCTGTAATTTTCATGATGTATGTTGAGAGACTGCTGTGAATAAACGTAAACCAAAAAAATACATTCTTAAATCTATTTCATGGGATGACACAGCATATAACTCTAACGAAAAGTCGGTCGGAAGACCGCTTGTTGCTCTAGCAACAAGAACGCATCTAGTTATTATTATTATTCTTTTTTCTTCTTATTTCTTCTCCGGTACTTTTTTGTCCGGAAGTGTTCTCAGAAACTGTTCACCAAACTAAGTTAAAACCTTTTTAGGGTTAGTAGGCATGTTGTGTAGATGTGCCGAACGAAGGTCATTTTGCGCGCATTCGCATGCACGTGCGGGCGCGTGCAATGAGTAAACTGACTGATATATTTAATATGGTTGTAACTTTTATATTTTTTGATAAAATGTTTTGAAACTCATTATATAAAGATATATAAGTTGTGTACATAAGATGACATGGTCAAATTTGCATGAACTCACGCGCATGCACGTGCGCTTTGCTCTGATTGGCTGAAACAGAAATCTTAATATCTTTTTTGTTTTATGATGAAATACTTTGAAACTTATAACATAGACATGTATTAGGATGTACTACAATATGATATATAAAATTTTTCATGAAATCACGCGCATGCACGTGCGCTGAAATCTGATTGGTTGAAACTTTAAATGACTATAACTCTCTTGGTTTTCAACAAAACAGCATGGGATTTACAACATAGATAGACATAAAGGACTCCTACAAGATGGTATGGTCACCATTCACATGCATGCACGTGCGTGCACGTGCGCTTTGCTCTGATTGGCTGAAACAAAAATCTCAATGTCTTTTCTGTTTTTTTACAAAATGCTTTGAAATTTAAAACATAGGCATACTTTAAGATGTCCTACAATATGATATATAATAATTGTCATGGAAACATGCGCATGCACGTGCGCTGCAATCTGATTGGCTTAAACTTTAAATGGCTATAACTCCCTTGTTTTTCAACCAAACAGGATGGGATTAAGAACATAGACAGACATAATTGACTCCTACAAGAAGGTATGGTCATCATGCACGTGCGTGCACGTGCATACGAGTAAAATAGTGTAGACAAGATGATATCGTCATTACGCTCATGCAATCACATGCGCACGCCTGCATTGCTTAAATTTGAAATACTTGGTATACTTTTGGGAAAACGTTGTTGCCGTCTTAAATGCATAGATTTTGCCTTCTTTAATGAAACTTACAGGGAATATGGCACGAGAAGGGACTTGGGGAGCGTTTGGGGAACATCTGTAACGGTTCCCGTTACAATTAGCACTAGTTATGTTCCCCAAACGAAGTTGGGGAACATATTGTTTTTACTCTGTTTCTTATTATTATTATTATTTTTCTTCTTCTTCTTCTTCTTCCTGGAACTTTTTTGTCCGGGAATGATCTTGTAAACTGTTCGTCCGATGTAGGTAAAACCTTTTTAGGGTTAGTAGACATGTTATGTAGATTTGTGGAATCAAGGTCATTTTGCGCGCACGTGCTTGCAAGAGCGTGCACGTGCAACACGTGAAATGACCAATATAATAGATATAGCCACAACTGTTCTATTTTTAGATGAAATGCTTTGAAACTCATAATGTGAGGATATATTAGTAGTATAGACATGACCACATGGTGAAAATAGCAAGATCTCACGCGCATGCACGTGCACTTCGCTCTGATTGGCTGCAACTAAAGTCTCAATATCTTTCTTGTTTTTTAACGAAATCCTTTGAAATTTTGAACATAGCCATGCATTAGGATATCCTACAACATGAAATAAAGCAATTATCATGAAAACACGTGCATGCACGTGCGCTGCAATCTGATTGGCTGAAACTTTAAATAGCTATAACTCCCTTGGTTTTCAGCCAAACAGGATGGGATTTGGAACATAGATAGATATAATGGACTTCTACAAGTAGATATGGTCAACATGCACATGCATACACTTGCGTGTACATGTGCTGCAATCTGATTGGCTGAAACTTTAAACAGCTATAACTCCCTTAGTTTTCACCCAAACAGGGTGGAATTTTGAACATAGATAGATGTAATGGACTTCTACAAGAAGGTATGGTCACCATGCTCATGTATGCACGTGCGTGCACGTGAAATGAGTAAGATCAAACATACACTTGAATGAGCGTATTTTTCAATAATTAAGGATTAAATACTTTAATATTCAGTGTATTAAAAATATAGATTGTGTAGACAAGATGATATGGTCATGACGCAAATGCATTCACATGTGCAGGCGTGCAATGCTAAAGTTTAAATGATTTTTTGTACACTTCTTTGTAAATGTTGTTAAAATCTCAGATGCTTAGACTAGAGTTTGTCTTATTTAATGAAGCTTACAGGGAATATGGCACCAAAAGGGAGTTGGGGAGCGTTTGGGGAACATCTGTAACGGTCCCCGTTACAATTAGCACTAGTTATTATTATTATTATTCTTTTTTCTTCTTATTTCTTCTCCGGTACTTTTTTGTCCGGAAGTGTTCTCAGAAACTGTTCACCCAACTGACCTAAAACCTTTTTAGGGTTAATGGGTGTGTAGTGTAGATGTGCGGAACGAAGGTCATTTTGCGCGCATACCCCTGCACGTGCGTGCGCGTGCAACACGTGAAATGACTTATATACTTAATATAGCTATAACTTTTACATTTTTTAATGAAATGATTTGAAACTCATTATATAAAGATATATTAATAGTGTAGATAATGTGACACTGTCAAATTAGCACGAACTCACGCGCATGCATGTGCGCTGCGCTCTGATTGGCTAAAACAAAAATCTCAGTATCTTCTCTGTTTTTTGACGAAATGCTTTGAAATTTAAAACATAGTCATGAATTGGGATATCCTACAATATGATATAGAAAAAAAGTTCATGAAATCACGCGCATGCACGTGTGCTGCAATCTGATTGGCTGACACTTTAAATGACTATATCGCCTTTGTTTTTTGACGAAATGCTTTGAAATTTAAAACATAATCATACATTAGGATGTCCTGCAATATGATATACAAAAAAATTCAAGAAATTACGCGCATGCACGTGTGCTGCGATCTGATTGGCTGAAACTTTAAATGACTATATCTCCTTTGTTTTTTGACGAAATGCTTTGAAATTTAAAACATAGTCATTCATTAGGATATCCTACAATGCGATAGAGAAAAAAAATCATGAAATCACGCGCATGCACGTGTGCTGCAATCTGATTGGCTGAAACTTGAAATGGCTATAACTCCCCTGTTTTTCAACCAAACAGGATGGGATTCAGAACATAGATAAATATAAGGGACTCCTACAAGAAAGTATGGTCATCATGCACGTGCACGCACGTGCGTGCATTTGGAACGAATGAAATAAGAAATACACTTGAATGAGTGATTTTTAAAACTTTTGGACTGAATGCTTTCATATATAGTATATTACAGGGAATATGGCACTAAAAGGGAGTTGGGGAGCGTTTGGGGAACATCTGTAACGGTTCCCGTTACAATTAGCACTAGTTTTTCTTAAGTTATAACGAGAAAACAAAAAAGAAGAGGAAGCAAAGAGTGTTGCATTAATCTTCATTTTATCGAACGGATTACAAGTGAAACTGACGAAAGAAATCTAAACGAAATATACCTTTTAAACTCAAGCTTTATATACTAGTAGTTTGAAGTACATTTGTTATTCCTTACGTTTTGCTAAATCGTAGTTTAAATGTTTGCTTAACACGTGAATTATGATTGCATCCATAAATTACATGTAACCTTTTGTATATCTGATATATTTAGATCTCATTTATAGAAGTTAAAAATTAAAAGTTCGAAATGAATATTTACCGGACATTTTTAAAAAAAAAATTAACTGTATATAAGATCTTTTTCGAGGTCAGAATTTTGGAGCGAGTGTGATTTTTATCAGAATAAAGAAAAAGGCAATTAATAATTGTTCTCCCCTCCCTGTAAGAATATATTAATATATGCCCCCTATTTCACACACACATTGTCTTTTAAAAATTCTAATTATTTAATTTTTTTATTTATGATTTCTCAATTTACGTGTTACATTAAATTATTTAAAATTTACATCAAAATTATTGATCTTCTTAATCTTCTTGGGCATAAAAAAGTGCGTGTATATGAAAATTTTCCTTCTGGATGCACAAATTGAAGTCATTCCACCCTAATGGTATTTACAAACTGAATGACTTCACCAGAATGAACGTGAATAAGACCCAATTCCTGATGATACTTTAAGTTAATAATATTATTCTTTCAATTTAGTGTAACTCTGCAGTTAGTTTGCGTTACCAACTCTCGAACAACCCACATAACTATGTATTGCTTACCCTTTTATTAATTATTTTTTTTCATAATAATAAGTCCTAAAACATATCAAAATTTATAACAGATCATAATTCATATGTTGAAATATCCGTTCTATATTATATTTCTTTGATTATTCTCTATCAAGTTTAGTTACATGTACGCCATTTTGAGAGAATGAAACAATGTACGATTTACTGAATGTCGTGATTAATTAGTGTAATTAATTCGTTCAATTATGTAAATCGCGCTTCACCTGAGTATACCCCGATAAACCAGACGCAGATGTATTTCGTAGAGGTCCGGATTTCTTTCTTTATTAGTGTTTATATAAATTTCCAATTGAACATGAAACTATGTAAATATAAAGTGTTAATAGTAGTTTAGTAGTAAATTGCTAGTTGTTTTTTATTTCTCTTTTTCCTTTATTCTTATGACTTTTCTAACTTTTTTCTTTGTCCTGAGGAAGGGACAGAGCGTCCCAAAAACTGTTGGTCATATTTAGTGCTTTATATACATCTTCCTGTACATGTATATTTTTTGAAGAAAAAATATTTGCAGCAGGCTTATAGAAAACAATCTGAGTACAGTATTGGGAGGACGACTCATAGAAATAAAAACGTAAATATTCATGTATAATTCTACGTGGAAAATGAAAACATATAATTAATTAATTGCTTAAAAAAAAAAGAAAATAAATATAAAATACAACCCGGAGAATTAAAATGAATAAATATTAAATAATATTTTAATTATCCTAATAGATTTACACAGCACATTCACACGTTTTGCTTGTATGTACAGTGTTTGGATTTATATCAAATTAAATCAACACGTTCGATCTTATATCCCACTTGACAGATCAATATGCTATTTTGATTGGTTGATGCGCTGATTGGATAATCGCTAATCCTGATTGACAGCTCTGTAAAGAAATACCGAATCCGCGTTCGCTCTCTGGGACCGCTACTGAATTTGGGGTTCGCTCTCTGGGTCCGCTTCGGGTTCGCTCGGGGTCCGCTACGGGTTCGCTTTGGGTCCGCTCCGGGTTCGCTGAGGGTCAGCCCTAGCGGACCCCTAGCGAACCTGGAGCCACAGGAAGAAACAAGACCTTTCAGTTAAAACTGAAAGGCGGCTTTCAGTAACTTTTCAGTGGCCATTCAGCCACTGAATGGCACATACATTTCAGTGACCTTTCAGTTGCCTTTCAGTCACATTTCAGATACCTTTCAGTCACCATTCAGCGGACACATTTCCGTCAACTTTCAGTGGCCTTTCAATCAACTTTCAGTGACCTTTCCATCAACTTTCAGTGACCTTTCCGTCGTCTTTCAGTGATCTTTCCGTCGACTTTCAGTGACCTTTCTGTCGTCTTTCAGTGACCTTTCCGCCACCTTTCAGTGATATTTAAGTCTCAATTTAGAATTTTTTTCACTAGCGTAGTATTTTTTAATCAGATATTTTTCCTTAACAAGGAAGAATATTTTGAATAAAGATTTATTATTCAATCTTAATTGTGTTTTTTTTTTTTACTTATCGTGATCAAATTCGGGTACCTTAAAATATATCTTAAGTAATTATTATTTTTAATTACAAGAATAAATAAATCGTTAACTTTATACATCCTCTTGTAGAAAAAAAAAATATATAGGAGATTTTAGCTTTCTAAATGATATTGCTTTAATAATATAATTCTACTAAGTTTCTAGATAGAGAATTTACAACGATCTTAAATCTTTGACACAGGAACAGGTGCCCGTCTCTGATAATAATTATTGTCATCATTCCGATAGGAGATGTGTAATTAATAAGTCTGTCCCCAAAATAAAATATGTGAGACTTATTCAAAATGATTTTTAATTTTCTAGTTACATTTAGAAAACATAAATTCTTCAAGTGATAAAAAAAGATGATCCGATAACCGATTCAAAATTTAAATAAATGCATAACATTCTATACTGCTTATGCGGGTATTTTTTTTATGGAAATATATAGTTTTGATTGATGAGACAGAATTTATATTATTTAAACCATTTCTGGAAGATCGCAAGTATTACTGATCAATTTCGTTTCTTAATTATGTCATTGTCAAAACTGCAAGATATTTAGTTTTTGAAAGACATTATTTTAAATTCATTTTTAATTACAAGAATAAATAAATCGTTTATACATGCCTCTTGTAGAAAAAAATATAAAGATTTTATCTTTCTAAATAATATTGCTTTAATAAAATCATTCTACTAAGTTTCTACATGGGCGTCGGAACCGGGGGGCTAGGGGGGGCTTAGCCCCCCCACTTTTTTTCCAAATATATACCTAGTGTAGACTTAGCCCCCCCACTTTTTTCCAAATATACACTTAGTATAGACATTTAATATTGTTTCGTAGGTTTAGCCCCCCCACTTTCCACAGACATGTCGCAGTATGGGTAAAAAATGGGGAAAAAGGATGGAGTGTGGAAAAAATTTTTGGTAGTGAAGTAAGATCCTACCCCCCCCCCCCCCCCCCCTACGAAATTGGATTTTCGTGTTTGGGAAATTTCCTTTTTTTTTTTTTTTGCTTGTCAGGTTTTTTGAGAAGGTATATTTTTTTTTTACACTTTGCCCCCCCCCCCCCAGTTTCAATTTGCTTCCGACGCCAATGTTCTAGATAGAGAATTTACAACGATCTTAAATCTTTAACACAGGAACAGGTGCCCGTCTCTGATAATTGTCATCATCCCGATAGGAGATGTGTAATTAATTAATCTGTCCCCAAAATCCGCGCAACTAACATAGAATATACAAAAGATATACAAGATATATACACACCGCAGCTCCTCGATACAACAGGTGAACTGATTGTTCCATCGATTTCTATAACTTAATCGATTTTAAATCCACATATCTTAACAAGAAGTCGTAGTGTAATTGATAAGGTCGCGGACACGTAAGCAGGAGACCAGGGTTCGATTCTGGGCATGGGAGTGAATTTTTTTTCTTGTATTAATTTTTTTCCTATTTTTTTAATTCGGAATTAGATACATTTAATGCTATTATACCAGAAAAATATGAAATAAAATTTTTAGGTAAAAAAATAAGCTGATTATTCAATAAAAAGATTCAACTGAATGATCACGAAAAGGTCACTGAAATATATGTGCCATTCAGTCGACTGAATGGTAACTGAATGATCACGGAAAGGTTACGGGAAAGGGTCTTTTCAGTGACCTTTCAGTGACCATTCAGTGGCCATTCAGCCACCATTCAGTCGACTGAATGGTGGATTTTCATCCTGTGAGCGGACCCAGAGAGCGAACCCGGGGTCCGCTCCGGGTTCGCTTTCTGTTAGGTTGTGTCCGGTCGGTACTGTATATAATCAAATAGGTTTTATTAGTCTGAACAATGTAAAATATATGGTCACTTTAAGAGTTTTTTTTCTTTTATAAAAAAAATGGATAAATGAACAAAAAGTATTTTCTTAAGTACAATGTATAAGTTTGATAGATTGATATATTAAAAAAAAAATCAATAAAAAAAATGAACCTTTTATTAAAATTTAGAAATAAAATGTAAGAAAAAAATATTGTGTTTAAGAGTCATTCACAGGACAACCGAAAATTAGAAGAGATAGAAACTGAAATCGGTCTGAATAATTTTGAGAAGAAAAATAAACAAGAAAATTAAAAGATTGTTCAGAATTTCTAAAGAACCTGTTTCTTGTAGATGTTCAATTTGTCTCAAATATTCGTTTTCCTCCTCCTGTCTATCATATTCTGGAATTTCTTGCATTTCCTGATTTTCCTCTTTTGCGAGCTCATAAGTTTCAAAAATATTGGAATGAAGATCTGGTTTCATTTGTCTTTTGAAAGGATTTGGAAGTTCTGTGATGGCAACAAGATGCAAAAATGTACCCCATCTGGAATGAATTTAGCAAAAACTTAAATAAACAAAACACAAAGAGAGATATTTCAGTTGTAAAGACAAACAAACTTAAAATAAACAAAAAAAAAATCATTTGAAAACAAAGAAATGAAAAGAAAACTGTATTGTAACTTTTGCTTGTCAGCTTTCTTTACAACTGAATTTACTTGCTAAAAAATATTTAATATTAGGATGGCTGTAAATATTGATAATGTCTTTTGCTTCACTGTGTTAAGGATAGTTCTCACCTATATTTGGTTTTTACTCCACACACAAAACTTGCAGGTGTGGGAACTTAAAACAAGGCGTCCAAAATCATAGAACATAGTTTAATTTCTGTGACATGATAAAAACTCTGCTTATTCTTTATAACATGAGGCTAAAAAATAACCCTGTTTACAGTATATTATGCGTATCTTATTACGGGATCTTAAGCACTGAAAATCATAAGCTTTAGTTCACATGAACATGAAGCACATTTGCTGCTCTATTTTGCAGCAACTCATAAAATAGAGAGGGTCTGTGTGTGCAGAGCCTTTATTACAATTGTCAAATGAAATAACATATCTTACAATTTTAGAATGCAACAGAAGAAGGGCAAAGAAAATTTTCTACACCTTTTACAAAAGCAAATTAGTATATGTATTTTCTTCAAAAATAACAGTATGTCCACCTTTTCGGAACCAAACGTTTTTTTTTTTGATAAGGATTGGACTAATTATAACTAGTGGGCGCTAAACTATAGAACTCGCGAAAACTCCTCTAAACCCATGACTTTTTACAAAATAGCGACGAATAAGAATAACACATTTCTGTATGTATTTAGATCTTATAAATTCATTTATATGCGTAAATACGCTTGTTGTTCTCAGACCTGTGTGTAATGATAACATTTACCTGTGCATAACCATGCCGCAAAACTGTATCATAAGAATGATAAGGAAAAACCCAATAAACAGCAGACCCAGAAATTCGATTCTCATCTCGTAATTCTCGACTTCGTCATCCTCACTGTTTATCTGAAATGGAAAAAAAAATGACTTGTTAGAGACAGTTGTGTCAATTATATGATAAGCTAATGTTTTATACACTGAATTATTATATTATGTGATATCATTGAATAGAAAATAGATGATTAAGAAATAAAAAAAAAATGGCAAAGAAAACTATTGATATTGAATTTTTTTTGACATTTTCAAATTGAAAAAAAAAAATGTTTGAAATGGAAAAAAGAATATAAAAACCAGTTGAAATTCCTGTAGACCTTTTCATTCAGTCGAAAATGTAGTGCTTATGAATTTAAATATAATGCATATAATACGTACTGGGAGTTTAAAAGTAACCACTGCAGGACTCCGTAACTGAAACATGAAGTTCACAGCAATCCAAAGTAGGTTAACAAGAGCCATCCCTCCACAAACATTATTTCTCAACTCCCTCAATTGTTCCTTTACTTTGTCTTCTTTTGCAGGGTCTCTTTCTAAAGGTTTTAAGTATCTAAAAGAAAAAAAGGCAGATAATAAATAGCATGTTTAGTCCTATTTAAGGGTTTCCCAATAATCAACTTCAACAAATCATATATAGATGAATTCCTGATATATTGAAAAAAAAAAATTGGATGCTACGTCTTACTCGGTGTGATGTTACTTGCCAATACACAAATATCATATAAAAGAAAAAAAAACTGTGTTAATTGTCAATTATTAATTATAATTGTAAATAATTTTAGTATTTACCTGTCAACGAAGGATCTCCAAAAATCAGCTTCCTTTTCCTTCATTTTTACATATCTTCCTTTGAAAGGGCCTTTGTTTACCCATTTTGGTTCTTCATCGCTAAACATCTGTTTAAATAGGTTACACTTACGCAGTACAGTTAAGGCAACACATGGAAAAAATATGGTAATGAAGTCATAATGAGGTCTGACGTCATGACAGTTGCTCCGCCCTGATTGATCCATATAAGGAAATGGTGCTCAAAATAACTATTTACCGATATTTGCAAGAATTTGTAATAAACAGCAATATCTTCATGTTTAAATAGAAAAAAAATATTGATTTTCTTGTACATAAAATAGCATGTCTTTAAATTAATTCTCTTTTTAATGTGTCGTTTGTCTGCATTCGGCTTCAGCCAAGCGCTTGCACTCGGTGACACGGAATGTTGTTTACATCTAAAAACGTGGCGACATCAGCTGAGATTTGCAGTGGATTTAAATGCAATAACCACACAATCTTTAAAGAAAATAGGGATAAAATAAGAGACAAGGCATTACTTCTCCCTTTTGCGAGAGTATGAGGACATTATTTCGGAAAATAGCAGAAAACTGAGACGATTGCACCAGCTCCGCAGATCCATCACTGCACCGCAATTCCAGGACAGGTATGTATACGCATATGTAGGTACATGTGTAGATCTACGATATGTAGACATGCTTTTGTTAACCTAAAAAACCCGAGTGTGTCCATGTTCATTTAAATGTATTATCAAAGTCAGTGAAAAACAGTAATCCAGTGTCTTGTGTGTACCCCACCCCCCCCACTAAGTTGCACACTTTTTAGAATTATTAAAAATTAATTGCACTGAATATGTACTGAGTTCCTATCAATGAGCGCATTTTCTTTGAGACAATATGTGTAATAATGGAGGTCATCAGTAACACAAATTTAAACTAAATTAAATGTCATTGAAATGTTTTCATTGTTTCAGTCAATGATTCACAAGTGACTAGGCCTAAACAAGCAATGATTTTGTCTTTTGACATACAAATATGCTACACAATTAAAAAAAAATATCAGTATCATTGTGTTGAAAACATAGAAGCCCCACATCAGATCTATGGTTGTAATTTTCTAAATTAATGAAAAAAAATATTCATTTTTTGTTTAGATTACATGTACATTAAAAATATTTATATAATACTTTTATCATTGTAGCTGTCAGGTGTTTTGGGCTTAAAGAATGAATAAATAAAAAATGCATCATTTCTCCACAGGGTATGTATACATGTAATTCTAAAGCATTTCACATTTTTACAGTTTGCAAGTGCTTTACATTTTGTTTTTTTTTTCATTTTGGTAAAGGAGAAACTCAGAATTTTTTTTTTTTTAGAAAATATTATCTCAATAACTTTTGTAAATGTCAGAGGTTTCACTTTCCCAGAGAAGTTTTGTAACACATTTTTCCATTTATATGAATAACATAAATTCACTACAGTATACAATCATGTAGCATAATTTGTTTTGTCAAATGTAATGCCATTTTATTCTACAATGTATATTTAGTCATCTCATAGCATATAACTGCATATATATTACATGTATATTGTGTTGTAGGCCTAGCTATTTCCAAATGTTGGACAAATTGATTCATTCAGACAGCAAGTTAATCCACAATTCAAGGAAAATGGTATGCTCAATATTAGCTATAAACCATACAGAGTTTTGATAATAAAACTAACAGAAGAATTGAAAACATGTATTATTATGCATTCTATGTTAAATGTTTCAATGAATTTTTTTATTTCATTTTTTAAAACAGAAATTACTTTCAATTATGGTATTTCCTGATTTTTTCATATTTTCAGAATTCATTTTATCCACAAGAACATGAAGTGATGGAAATAATTTGCACCTGCCCAGCATTCCTACAGTCTGTCTTTGGATTTGAAAAGAAATGTTTATTAAATAAATTTTCTAGATAAATAATAATTTGACTTTTTCATATATTAACTGTACAGGTGTTGAAAAGGCCATTAAGATTTGAAAATTTGGCATACTATTTGTGTAGAGGGTACCAATGTCGATCAAAATCTTATTTCCAGCATGTGCATTGTGTTCATTTATTTTTCAATAATATTACCGAAAACAGGAGACCAGAGATCCCCATAATTGATTAAAAAAAATAGGATAGGGGACCACCATTAAATTCTGAGGGAAGGGGGGGGGGGGGGCTGGGGCAGGCGAGTTTTCCAAGTCAGATTTTTTTTTCATTTCCATGTCAATGCAGGACAGATTAATGTTTATTTCTGATCAATAAGATGAAGGACAGATAATTTATTATTTATTTTCCTCTTCATTGAAAAGTCTACCATGCAAAAAAAAAAAAAAAAAATGGAAAAAATAATCTGATTCGAGGAAGGGGGAGATCACAGATCTGCAAGTATTTATTTCTAAAATCTGCCAGCCCCTCAACCTCAAAATAAAATGGCTGTCAATTTACAAAATACAGGAGTATACCCCAATCCTTTATAATTAGTTCCTAAAACTTATAACTTAGTTTATATCCCTTAATTAACAATAAGCGGTCTGACTGAAAGCGATCGTAGAACATCGTAGAACATGATCTTGTATGCAGAAAGAAAAAAAAAAATAACACAAGTGTGTGTACTATAGGCGTCGGAAGCAAAATGAAAGGAGGGCTATTTTAAAAGGGGGCGACTAAACCAAAAGAAAAACTGTTAATTCCAATGCAAATAAGCAGGGAGGCTCATGCGCTCAGCCCCCCCCCCCCCCTCACCGGTTCCGACGCCTATGCGTACAGTAGTGAGAGAGGGGAATAGATATCTAATTAATTATTAATAAAGGCTATATTTTAATTAATCATTTGTGTTCTACATAGATATATCGGCAATATTTAGACCTATTCGTGTACTACATGTATATACACATCTTTGAGGAAATGCGGGAGGTTTGAAAGACATTAAATGTACAATGTATGGAGAACGAATACACAGAAAAGAAAGAAATATCAAGGATTTTTATGCATACCGTTTGATATAGTAATAAAAAAAAAGAGTCCAGCCCTGTCCGCATGTATATTTATTTAAAATTTACGAGGTAAACAAACTGTATCAAGACCTCAAGAGTTATCTCCCATGCTGGGTCAATGATGCGTTTGAAAACTAAAATTAGATTGACTCTTCCAAGATTTTAATTTTTAATCAAAAAGTGCAAGGGCAAGGCGACAATCTAAAAAGTAGGTTTTTATTTTAAATTATTTATTCTATTGTATAGTTTTCAAAAAGTGATACTCATTTCTTTGTAATCCTTTAGTTAATTTATAATTCGCGATGAAATTAGGAAAATATCCATTTTTTCATACATTACTGTCTGTTTTAGCTGAATAACTTAATTATATCGGAAAACTAACTGAATGAGCATCACTTTTGAGAAAGTATAGATACATAGGGACAACATAAAACATTGTGCAGTTAATTTTTTGTTTGCCTTACCCTTGCACTTTTTGGTTAAATTTGACATCTCATTTTTTGACCTAAATTCAGAGCCCACGTGACTTCAGGGGGTCACATGATGTCAAAAAATACCGATATGAAAAGCGATGGACAAACTCTTCAAGATAACAAATAACTATTTTAACTAGAGCGTCTTGCTAAAAAATAAATCTGTTAAACATTATATGTATCGGATTCCGTGACTTTTTATGGAAAATGTTGCCTTAACTGTACTGCGTATATGTAAACGTAATACCTGAATGCATATGTAGAGGCATATTAATAAATCATTTAAGATTTAAAGCTACATTTAACCTTAGTTTTACATAATATAATTTTAAGCATCTTTAATTTTCTAATATTCGTCGGATACATAATGATATTTGCATACCTTCTCCATAAAAACTTTTTCTGAACTCTCTTTAGTTTGCTCTTGAGAATGTGTTCTTACAAGTGGCGCCATCTCTGTTACTATCTCTTCCAAATGTTCATTTTGTGGATGGTTTATTGCAGAATCCTTCCTGAATCCAACAATGTCAGTCATTGTCGCTAATACCTTAAGGAGCAGGTCCTTTTCTGAAGGGTTTGATTGGAATAAATTTTCTTTTATCTTTGTTAACGGGGAGAATATTTTATACAATAATCCTTTATTTTCTTTTTCCTTCTCTTTCGTTGTACCACTCTCTCTCGTTCCCCATGAAATATCATTCAAATTGCACAAAGAATAAATGACTAGAAGTAAGAACCCAGATGGAACAAGAATATAGTAAAGTAGTCCGTATATAATATTGCCCCATTCCCTTGGGTGAAGTAAAGCGGCAACTATGAAAATAGCCACGAGTCCCATGATGAATATGACGCTGGGGTGATATGGAGATTCTGTCACTGCTGTAATAATAACGCCACGAAAAAAAGACCATCATAAT
>NW_026933611.1:0-5861 GCF_032062105.1 Saccostrea cuccullata | reverse complement strand
GAGGGGTGAGTTATCTTACTGTTATAACAGGAAGGAGGGGTGAGTTATCTTACTGTTATAACAGGAAGGAGGGGTGAGTTATCTTACTGTTATAACAGGGAGGAGGGATGAGTTATCTTACTGTTATAACAGGGAGGAGGGGTGAGTTATCTTACTGTTATAACAGGGAGGAGGGGTGAGTTATCTTACTGTTATAACAGGGAGGAGGGGGGAGTTATCTTACTGTTATAACAGGGAGGAGGGGTGAGTTATCTTACTGTTATAACAGGGAGGAGGGGTGAGTTATCTTACTGTTATAACAGGGAGGAGGGGTGAGTTATCTTACTGTTATAACAGGGAGGAGGGGTGAGTTATCTTACTGTTATAACAGGGAGGAGGGGTGAGTTATCTTACTGTTATAACAGGGAGGAGGGATGACTTATCTTACTGGCTACAACAGGGAGGAGGGGTAAGTTATCTTACTGTTATAACAGGGAGGAGGGCATCGTCTCAAGCCACGGTCCGGAGTCTGCATATAGCTCTCTCCTACCCGTGGCTGCTTGGTCACAAAAAAGTGTCGTAATCTTGAATATTTAGGCCTCTCTATTGTGACGTCATATTCAGTCAATGACAAGTTTTGTTTCCATCGCAATTGAAATCAACAAATGACCGCAGCAGTATTTCTTACACTGCGATTGGGTATTGAAAGGTCACATGGAAGGTCAATTTCTGACTATGCTTTACTTGCATTGGTCAGTTCTTTAATGACCTACGAGAAAATCTCGTCTCATGCAACCACGGCCAGAATGGGAGAGGATCGTACAGTGTAAAGTTAAAAAGTGTAAAGTGTAAAGTTATAGTGTTATTTATTAACTATAAATTAAAATGGAAGTTATATTTTGTTTTTTATCCTCAGTGAAGTTTGAGGGGTATAGTTATGTTTTGTAAGTGAGGAGTGTGTGCTGTATGAAAGTTATGCAAGTACTTGTAGCAGTTTAAATCCATTTGGTCTTTTGTGATGGGATGCTATGCTTTGCAGTGCACTTGTTGTGTGGGTGTTTGTAATCCAAAACTTATGCAATTACCTGTAAATAGAATTTAATTGAAAAATAAAGTTTAAGTGTCTTCTATTTTTTTGCAGAATACAACAATTATTGGAAATATGACTGTGAAGAATATGAACATACAAGACAATCCTGAGCTAGATTTCTATGCTCTGATCTACGGAATGGGTGTGATTGCCATAGTTGTTTTTACAGTTTTCAGAGCCTTTCTTTTTATGAAGGTATTTTAAAAATAAATGTTGTTTGAAATTATTTATAGGACAAGATGATGTATAGTGTATAGAAAAAAATGACAAATATAACAAAGCTGCGTATGTGTCTGCTGTATGTTTAGATTTCAAATTTAATGTACAATCCACAGTGTACCGCATATCACTTTCTTTTAGGTTACACTTCGTGCTTCGAGCAAGATGCATGATAGAAATTTCAGAAAAATTCTAAGATGTCCCATGACATTTTTTGATTCTACTCCAATTGGGAGGATCGTCAATAGATTTTCCTATGACATGGATGAAAGTAAGTTCTTACCACGATTGTCAAGAATTTTTATTTTTTCTAATAAAACAGACAAAATATGTTTTTCTCACAACTGGTAGTAGATTATTCAATATCATAGAAAAAAGTAAGTTTTCCCACTAAGAATGTGATGTTTCTCAATACCTGAAAGCAGAAAAAAAATATGGTGGAATCATTTATTATTTTTAACTTTTATTTCAGTTGATGTCCGGTTACCAGCCAGCGCTGAAGTTTTCCTAATGAACATTCTAATGATAATATTTGCCCTCATTAGTATAGCCTATGTTTCCCCCTATTTCCTTATTGCCCTTTTACCCCTTGCTATTGCCTTTTTTGTGTTGAACTTTGTGTTTACTTCCGGTGTTCGTGAATTAAAGAGAATGGATGCTAGAACCCGTTCCCCGTTGATCAGCCATATCACTGCCACTGTGCAGGGGATCAGCACCATTCACGCCTTTGGAAAATCTACAGAATTTATGGATAGGTGAGAAGTTTTGAAGATAAAAATAAGAAGAGGAATAAAATAAGCTTTAAATCAGTCACAAGATGTAGAAATTCAAGAATAACACAAATTCTGATTTGTCAGAGTCTGTACTTGTAAATATAAATGATGAAATTTGGAGAAAAAAATTAATTGACCAAAGGACAAGGTATGGTGAGGGCTAAATCTGGGCCCTTATTTGATGTTAAAAATCAAAACACAGTTCAAATTGTGATATGTAAGGGTTAATGTACGAGTAGCGCTCCATTCCTTAAAAGTAATGGAGCCGAGACCCATTACTTTTAAGGAATGGAGCGCTACGAGTGTATTAACCCGTGTAAAATCTTCCTAAGCTTTCTGAATGCTTGTTTTTATTGTTTGTAAGAATATTTATATGATATATTGCAAATACTTATATATTAGTAGTATTAAATTTATATATAATAAAGAAAGAAAGGCGAAAAAAGTGTACTGAAGTTAATCTAATTCCATGTCTTTCAACAGCTTTGTTAGCTCACTAAAATGAGTACCAGACTTCTAAGGTGAGGGTACCAGGTTCGATTCTCACTACGGGTACTATAATTTTCTTAATGTGAAACTAAACTGTACAATTTCCTAAAACTGTTCTCTAAAATTTTTAAGTTCTTTCCTCGGTAGAGGCACGGAAAGGAGAATAAGACCATAACAAAATCCGTTTTCAATGAAATTTGCAACTCTCCATACCTGAAAAGTAATGGAGCACTCAAACAAAAGAATGACGTCACAGATAGATTTTACTTAGTAATTAAGAACTTAAAATGATGATTGTTTTAAAAAAAACATTTATTTTGATTCAAGGCTTGCACGGAGGGCACAAGAGGGTGCAGAAGTTGGACATTTTCCCGATTTTCCTAAATTCTGGACATTGGAATTTCTTCAAATATTTCAGATACATTTCACTTCGGAAAACATGGAGCACAAGCTTGCCTATCAGAGATTTTTTATATACAAGATGCATCTGATTCTAGTACATGAAATATATAAATTTGGTAGATTAACAAGTGTATGCTCTATGTTTTCTTAAATTGTACTGTAAGATTGTTGAAAATTTGCATAAAAATGAGAAAATTCGGAAATGGACATTTTTTCTGACTTTCCTGTGGCTGCTATGCATCCCAAAACCTAGAACCAATTGTGGCACGGGTGAAAACCTGTTTTTACTGTAAAACTGTTGCACTATTCTAAAAGACAACACAAAGCATGGGCCAAAAAGGGGTCTTAGCCTATCTTGTCCTTTATCTGCATGTGTAATTATGACATAGCATAGTTCTAGTTAATCTTGCAATGATTCTGTACATGCTTGATGTTTACATTTCGTAGATTTCACCAGCTGCTAGACACCAATTCGGTGCCTTTCTTCCTGTTTTCAGCGTCCAATCGCTGGCTTGCCATTCGCCTTGATCTCCTATGTGTAATTGTGGTAGGAGTGACAGGTCTTCTAGTAATTGTTACCAACATTCCAACAGCATTAGCAGGCATGGCCCTGGCTTTCTCTGTACAGGTATGCAGAAAGTATTTACTTGATTAACTTGTTTTACTTGAAATTTTAATTAGTATTTTCCTTCAGAGCATCTGAGGGTCAGACACTTACCCATTCATAAATAATGCTGTCAGACTTATTACTGTATACAGGGTTATTTTGCCCCGTGTTATTTTCGCCCTTTCACACTTCCAAACAATTTTGCCCCATTTTAAATTCGCTCAGTCATATTTCTGTTTAAGAAATTATACTATATTCTTTGAATTCGCTCTGTTTAAAATTCGCCCAAATGGGGGTAGGGCAAAAGGGGCGAAAATAAAACGGGGGCTGAATTTTCCCTGTATACAGTAGTCCATTCATGAAGAGTGCTGTCAGACTTACATGTACTAACACATTCATTAATAATGTTGTTGGTGCATTTATGAAGTACACGTACTGATGTACATTAATTCAAACAGTAGGTAATCATGTATAATATGCATTAGATGGTAATACATTCATGCATATGAGTTGTGTTATGAAGAAATGTGTCCATTATAATTTCAGATGACAGGGTTATTCCAGTTTACTGTGAGGATGGCAATAGACACAGAGGCCAGATTTACCTCTGTGGAGAGACTCTCACAGTATGAAAAGGTACTGCACTTACAAGCCTGGAAAATTTCACTTGTTGTTACATATATTAACAAATTTGTTTATCACTCTATTAGAGAGTGACTGTTTCATTTCATAGTTGTTGATATACTTAGTGAAGAATTTTTGAAGAGAAAAGTCACTGAAAGTTTTGGTAATATAATACTGCAAAACTTACACGTACTAGTAGATGAAGTAGATTAACATGACTTTATGCATATTCCATAAACTATGCCAAGAGTACCCATACTGACATCTTTCCTCCATCACTGCAGTCACAGTTTCTCATAGCATGGTATGGACCACATATCTGTTTTGCCGTTTTGTTGGTCTATAATTTTTGTAATTTTGATACAGGAAGCAGAATCAGAGGCCCCATCCGTCATCAAGAAAAGCCGTCCCCCAGATGACTGGCCACACGAGGGGACATTAGTCTTTAAGAGCGTCAAGCTCCGGTACAGAGAGAACCTCCCCCTGGCCCTGAAGGGCGTGTCCTTTGATGTACTACCTCAAGAGAAGATTGGCATTGTGGGTCGATCAGGCTCAGGTATAACTCAGGCTTTCTACACTTTCTTAGCCAAGGAAGTGTCTTGTGCTACACATAAAGACTTTGTATGCTTTTTAAGTCAATATAATTATATACACTAAATCCTGTACATGTTCAATGCACAATTAAGAAAATTTGCATTCTTTTCAATTTCTCTAGGAAAATCGTCTTTGGGTGTGGCTCTGTTTCGGTTGGTGGAGCTAGATTCTGGGACCATTAAGTTAGATGGTATTGACATATCAACACTAGGATTAGAGGATCTGAGGTCTAAGCTTGCCATTATACCACAGGATCCTGTCCTCTTCATAGGAACCATCAGGTCTGATCTAAACATGAGTTATAACTGTACAGCTGTTACTTCTTGCTATATGTTTAAGTTCTAATTACATACATAAGTTCTAATAACATGTATAAATTAACTTATAATTATAGATAAAACTTTCTGTTTGTGTTGCATATAACTTCTAATTATAGGTATAACTTCTCATTATAGTTATAACTTCTAATTATAGGTATAACTTCTATTTTTAGGTACAACTTAGATCCGTTTGGAGAGTACAGTGATGAAGCATTATGGCCAGCTCTAGAAAAATGTCATATAAAGGAAACTGTAAGTATTATTAGTTGCATGAGAAATGTAGTAGTGATCATTGATCAATTTACAAAAAATGTTAAAGTACATGTACAAACATTATGTCAAAGGATGATAATATGCTTATTTTGCAGACACTTTTCTTTTAAAAAAAAAAAAATGTTCATTAATTCACAAAAATTTGCATCATAAAGGTTGATGTGGGAAATGTTCTACATGTATATAAATTCAGTAAAACACGGTTATACATAGCCAAAACACTTATAATGAATCCATGCTTACAGCGAAGTGATTTTCATTTCCTATGGTTTTAAAATGTATTGTTAATTAAACAGGTATAATGAATTATGTTTATAACAAATCAAATTTTTTCATCCTTGGCACTTCTCTATTTTAAACGTGTTTTACTGTGCATGTACAGATATATGCCATGCATTTTTGAAATACGAATTATTGTTTGATAGCAAGATTATTAAATTGTCAAAAGTAAAATATTATAACAGATTTAATCATGTTAATCGGTGAATATT
>NW_026933610.1:0-59007 GCF_032062105.1 Saccostrea cuccullata | reverse complement strand
AAGAAACTCTCTATGATACATATGCTGATAGATATTAACGAGAGCTATGCAATTTTGTCAACATATTTTGACATTGACCCCATTTATCTTAAATTAGTGTTAAGCTCAGTTTTAAGCATACTATTCAAGATATTCAAGATTTACCTTCACTTGTTAATAAATACTGATGAGAGCCATTTAATTATATCACCATTTTTGACCTTGACCTTTTCTTTGACCTTGACCTTACTTTTCATAAAGTAGTGTTTTGCTAAGTTTAAAAGATACCATAAAAGCAAAATTAGATGTTGAGCACTAAAACCAAATAAATGGTTTGTCTCATGATTTATTCAATCCGAGAAGTTGATTGCTCTGCTCGCTGGAGAAAAGTCGGTCGGAAGACCTACTCGTTGCTTGCAACGAGATCTCATCTAGTTATTTTTCTTCTTCCTCGGGAAAATCTAGTCCACGAGTGATCTTGTAAACTTCACATCCGACTTAGGTAAAACCTTTTAAGGGTCAGTAGGGATGTTATGTAGATTTGCCGAACGAAGGTCCTTTTGCGCGCACGTGCTTTCAAGAGCGAGCACGTGCAACACGTTAAACAACCAATATAATGTATATTAACTTAACTTAAGCACTAGTTTTTCTTTTGTTACGGAGAAGCAAAGAAAAACAAATCATCAATTCTTAGGACATACAAAGATAAATGTGAAAGAAAAACAGTTTGTGTATCTCTCACTGCTGCCACAAAAGTTGAAATCTGTATTCAGAAGTCGGATCCCGACATGCATTCACGGAAAGACGCTTCACTTTTCTACCACACACCATGCACATGTTCAAATGTTTTATATTTTAACTTTTTATTACTAGTCATTTTCAACTTATTCTGTTTTGTTTTGTTACATACACTTTTATATACTAACAAACAATATAGAACATCCATATGTATTAATTGGAAAATCAATATTGCCCCCATAAGGGCAGAACGGATGTTGTATTTTTATTTTAAAAAACCCTATAATTGTCATGATTAAAATGACTTTGAATATATACTTTGTCAGAAAACTTTTCATGTATTGCAATATTAGGCATATTAAATGAAAATGATAAAAAAGAATAAAGGAAAAAAAAATCGCAGAAATCATAAGTTTTGCAAACTGAGAGTATAAAACAAAATAAACTGAAGAATGGTGTTCCATTTCAATCAAATGTAAGTAACTTACTGCGATATCATGAAATAGGTTATCCATTATTATGCATAGATGACTAAGAAAACTGCCTTTCCTGTATTGAAAAAATCCCAATAAGGACAAAATCAATAATTCATTGCAGTAATAATTCGAACTACTTATGTCGCAGTTAAATATTTTATGTATATTCATGTAAAATGGTACTCCACACTGTTTTGTATAAATTAGCCTATTCTTCTGAGTACTTTGTAACAAAAAGCTAAGACAAGTATCAGCATAACGTGTTATCAAAATTGTTAATGTCACCTCCACAGATAGGTGATTTTAAACAATGCAAAATTGCTTTCTCCTTTTTTATAATTTTATGTGCATATTCTAAGTTTGATACCCTGAATTAATGCATTAACTCTTCTAAAATATTGATTTTTTTTTACCGAAACACTGTTCAAAACAAGTGTCTCATTTATGTCACAGTTTAGGTTGTTATCTTTTTCTACTAAACTGTGCACAATAAAAGGTAATCTGATTCACGGACGTCTGTACTCAAGAATTTACTTGTGAGTCCGCCATATTAGTTTTCGTTTATAAAGGCTTGCCTTTAGTTTTTGGGATTTTTGATTTTTTTAAAAGCTTTTTAGCGACAAAGACTGATCACAAATGTGGATCAAGACATTAGACAAGACAAATGTCCATCATGTCCATGGCACGTACCTCGATGTATGTTTATTTCTGGATTTTGATGACAACACTAAAACACTGGGTGGTAAAATGTGTAAGTTTATATTATGGATACTTTATTTGAAAGTTACTTATGTCTACAAGTAAAACATGCTTAGTTGAAGCTTTACGCAAACAATACGACCTAGTTTATATATTGGTACAGTCAATCTGTAAACATTAAAATGAGAATCTGTGAGTGTTGTACCATATTTTTGAAATTCGAGGGAGGGTAAAGAGTTTGGGTCGGGTTCTAAGGGATCATATAGAAAAAAATTATCAGCAAGAATGCTTCTTTCAAAATTGTGAAATTATAGAAAAAAATAAATTGCCAATCACCAAGGTTGGCACAATAGGTCAAAGACCTTATCAAAAAGAGCGTCTATAAAGAAGATTTTCCTGTTATATATTTCATTGCAAATCTTCGATTCCCTTTAATGGTCTCACTCTACTCTCAGGGAACATGATTTAAACAATTTAGATTCTACACTATCCCAATATGCCTCCACATGAGTTTTAACTCTTCTGGTCCAGTTTTTCTTGAGGAGATTCCATTGTAAAACTTTGACTCCCTTTTGTGCCAGCCTCTACATACACTACTGAAGGTAGCAACCAACAAGTTTTAGGTGTTCTGGCACAGTGGTTCTTGAGAAGAAATTTTTTTAATGTCACCATACTATTTTCTATTCTTGTAATTTCTTGATTATCTTCTAAATCTTTTACTAAATCACGAAATCTAAATCTCTTTATCTTTTACCCTTGTTTTAACAAACTAATGATAAGGTAAAAGATTGGAAGAAATGTACTATGCAGTTTAAAGGAGTTTGATACATTCAACCCAATTTCTACTCCAAAGGATAAGCTGGAAGGCTATTCATTCCCCGTGTACAACACAACGTCATGTCCCAGGAACCAATCAGAATGGAGAAATAGGTCATCTGACCTAAACTGTACAGAGAGTAATGGATACATGTGTATACCAAACGAGAACATTACACAACTGGTGGAGTTTTGTTACAGATATCCAAGGATTCCAATTGAAAAGAGTAAAAAAAATACTGGCAATTTAATCTTAAGCTTATTTAGGAGAAGCTTGGTTTGTAAATGGGGAAATGTAAATACTACACATGGCTGGAAACTTTATTTAAACAATAAAATACTTTCTTTGTTTGTTGTTACTGGAATGAACGGAAGCAGCGGTTGCAGAAAAAATACATAACCCGCGTAAGCGGGTTATGTTAATTTTTTCTGCAATAGCTGCGACCGTTCATTCCAGTAACAACAAACAAAGAAAGCATTTTATTGTTTATATTTATATCTGTTTAAATAATCAATAAAAGTAGGATTAAAAAGATTAATTATTGTATTAATGATGCGAACGTCTTTATATACGTTTCATTGATGGAACAGCCACTGATTAAGAAATCTGTACAGGCGACCTGCCTACTGTAGTTTATGCAGTGATGAACGCAATGGGGTTTCTTAAGAAATAAAGGAGAAAATATTCAGTGGATGTAAATATATCAAAATAAAATGATATTTATTATCTAAAGTTCAGCAAGTCATATAAATAATTTTAATATGATTTATAGACAACTTTAAAATATATTTTTCTTTTGTCTTTTGTCTCATGCCATTGAGTAAATCCATATAACTTATTATAATAACATGAGTATATGGAATTCAATATAGATTTAAACTTTTGTATAGGTATATGTCTGATACTGAAGAAAACAACGTCTCTTGTTGAAGCCTACAGCTGTAAACAATTTAGAAATGGGTGTCCAGATAAGCTGTACTGGAGCAATGAAGTATTCAAATGTACGTGCATTGTATAATCTAAAATTAATTTTTCTTAAATCAAAATGTATCATAATACAATTTGTAAATAAAAAGTATATCAATTAATATTGCCCATAAGATTAACTTATCTCGATAAATTATCATTGATTTCCTTTCCTTTAAAATAACATCATTTATTTAAAACATTTCTACACAGGCATATAAAAAAATTCTTGAGTTTTAATCAAAGGAGAGAAAATTATATAATAAAAATGTGCAAATTTCTGAGGGAAAAACACGTGTACAAAATTTCGTTAAGACATATATTTATAACAGAATACAGATTTTGTCAAGACGTTTCATCTTGAAAACTGCATATGTAAAAAATTAGTGCTACATGTATTTCAATACAGTTTAGAAACAGGCCTAGAACTGCCCCATCCCGCTCCAATCTAATAACAATACAGAATTCCATATGATCTTGAACACTCAGCTATGTGTGTCTCAAATTAACATATTTGAATCCCATGTGATCTTGAACACTCAGCCATGTTTGTCTCAAATTACGTATTTTTCAAAATCTAATTGACTTACCCATTGAAGACGAAAATTTCTGATTTATGAGAAAATGAGAAAACATTTAATTGAAGGCTATGTATCTGTTCATTCATTTTCAGATCAAAGCTGTCTATCTATTGGAAATGGATGCTTTCTTGCTGAGCCTCCGTGTAATGAACAGGGGTATGTGATTAGTTTACTTACCCAAGAAGGTTACATAAACTTCTCTTTTCAAAAAATGCCCGATGTTTATGGGGGACCAATTTTTGTGGATTTCATGGGTCACCCTTATCCATGAATTTACATCCCCCAAAACATTTATTTTATAAACATATTTATTTATTGAATCCTCTGTATATATGAGTTACCCACGAAATCACATCCCCACAAACCAACAAAATTTTGCTTACCTATGAACATTGACCCAAATGTATTAAAACTAGAGGTACAACAATGAGCTCACTAAATAATACCCCGCCTCCCATATGAATATTATGGCAGTATCCATGTTTTGCTCTGGAAAATTTAAAAATATATGTCAGATGAAAAAGTAAAATAGTATGTGCACAATGGCATTATGTAATAAAGATTCTGTGAACGTTTCATTAAATTTCCTTCAGTGGTATGAGAGGAGTAGCGTAACAGACGGATTGACGTACAGACAGACAGACGGGCGTACAGAAATAATAGAAATGATTACTATATACCCTCCACTTTTCAAGCGGGGGTATAAGGAATTTGCAGTAGATATATTTGTCTTTGGTTGTTTGTTAACTCTAAATAAGTTTTTATAACACAAGATCTATCTTATTGTCCCTTAAGTGAGGATTATGACAAGCATTTTGTACACCTTATGATTAATTTATCGATTAATGGGCGAGAAGTTCCGACGACATGAAAAAAAAATTCATCATTACAAAAAAAAAAAAAAAAAAAAAAAACAACAACAACAACAAAAATAGTCATCTTTTAGAGGAAATAACCCCAAAAGTGTGATTATCATCCTATTATTTGTCTCAAAAATTTCTAATTCACTTTTCTAGACATTTCAAACCTTATTTTTCTTCTTTTAATGCTAAATGTCATATCGACTAAAAATAGTTCATATAAATGAAGATCTTGTATATTATGAAGATTTAAATTTCTTCCAATCTTGACCTAATTTGAGTAATAAGCAGTGAAAATTCAAAGGTTTTTTGTTATAAAAATAAAATTTACAGACTCCAGATTAACTGTAAAATTTGAAATTTTTTTGTATACAAGGAAAATATTGTAAAATTCCACAGAATTTCTATCTCTTTTTTTTTAAATCTTATTTAAAAAACAGTTGAATTTTAATATAAATAATTCAGTTTCACCAACCTCAAAACATTCTTTGTCATGTAATGAATATTAAGACAGTCTCAAATATCCAGAGTTGACTGATTTATGATTCATTTCTGCTCTTATAAAGAAAATGATATGTTTGCTTTTAAATAGAATTACAACAATTGGACCAACAGAAACCAAGAGTACCGCCGTGACAGGGGATATCGATGAAAACAATACATGGGTTTGGGTCCTAGTAATGGGCGTATTTATGTTATTTTTTCTCATTGCTGCCTGTGTGCCAGTAATCATTATCAGAAGAGGAAAACAAAAGACTTTCGTCGGTATGAAAATAATGTATATACGAAAAAAATAGGACATTGAAAGCCTTCAACAAAACGACTCTCATTCATCTCTACTAGATGTACCTTTATTAAAATCTTAATGTAATTTTTCATCATAATACATTTTTTGTCTGAATTTGTCTTCTATTCAATGCATCTAAGAAAAAAAATAAATCTCTAGTTTAAATACTTATATACTTTATAATCAAACGGATAAATATTTGTTACACAATGTTATTAATCTACTATTTAGCATATTGTTTTTTTTTAATTCAGTGGCTAAGCTTCACAAGAGGAAGGATGACATCCAAACTAGTTCACATAGCTTAAAAGAAAGAGAACTGAATGCCATGGGTAAATATTCCCCTATCATGTCTTATACTTTATAAAACCACGAAAGTGAAATTACAGCGACATGTGTATGAGGGGCATTAATCACGGACCCATGAAAGCTCCTTAAGTCTCAGGTGTTATAGAGGAGTAATAAACAACTCTTGACTGGTTATCCTGCCTTTTATATAATTGCTCAAGGGGAGGGAACATTCCGTAATTAATTTTAGTTTGAAAACAAAGCTTGTAAATTTGAATGAAAAATTCAAAATCAACCAAAATACATCCAATAACTAACAAGGCCTTTATAATCGCAACAGAATTTACTAAATTTTTAATTTAACCGAGGCTACTGGCATTCCTTAATATCAATACTTCTCTGTTAGTCGATTGTCTCCGTTGAAAAATGATAATAATTTGAAAAAAAAATAATTTGATGAATGTAATGTCCTTTTTTATGAAAAGAGAATCTGATTTGTAATAGAAGTAATGTGAAATCATATTTATTTGCAGAAAGAATTCCTTTCATAGAATTTGAAGGTGAAAGACGGGAATGTGAAGAAACCCAAGGTATTGATGCTGAAATTTTATTTTTAACGGCAGATACAGAAACCTTGGTCAAAGAACATATTTTTGGTGAAATATATATCAGTTTGTATCTTTCCAATTCATAGAGAAAATACAAACTTTAATGACATTTTAATTGGAAGATTATATTTAATAAGGAGAGTCAGAGAAAAGAAAACATGTTGAGCAAAAAAAAAAAAAAATGGCATGTAGCCACAGAGAAGCAAAATCTAAAAGGGAATATGTTTGTGGTGGAATGATATTTCAAAATTTTATACAATGACAGAATTTTTTGCAAATCTGCACATGCAGTTATTAAATTTAAAATCGTAGAATCTACCTACTTAAATACTATTACTCGGGGAATATTTCCGTTCTGATATACTTCAACTTTTCAATAAAGGTCTCAAAATATACACCGGGTATTTTTAGCAAATTTTACACCTTCCCTAAACAAACTTTGTCTAGAAATTAAGATAGAAATTGAGATATGTTACAGAAGTAATGATAATATTTACACAGTTTTTTTTTTACCTGTTATTCACATATTTTTACCAATATTTCAAAATTAACATCAGTGACCTCAATTTTTTTTCTTTCATTATTTTAAACTACTCGATACTTTTGACTGATCAGCATTTAAGTCATAAAAAAGTTTTATACCGAAAATATTCTATTCTATTGCCTTTTTAGATTTTAAATACCACACACATGCCCCTTTTTAGTGCAAAATGCCACACAATAACACGCATTAACGCAATAATTTGCAAAAGGACAAGATAGGGTAAGAGCCTAATCTGGCCCCCTATTTGATATAAAAAACAGAACACTGGTAAAATTGTGATAGCGTGTAGTTAAAACGTAAAAATTATGCTTACTTTAAGACAAGCACTAAATTTTGATTCAAAGCTTACACGAAAGCCACTAGAGGGTGCAGAAATAGGACATTTTTCCGAATTTCCTCAATTTTGGTGGAATTTCATCATATTTGAGATACACTTCTCTTCGGTAAACATAGCACACGCTTGCCTATCTGAGATTTTTACACATATACTGCATCTGATATCAGAGTATAAAATATACACTGTATAAATTTGGTAGATAGGCAAGCGTGTGCTCTATGTTTTCCGAAAGAAAATATGCTGTAAAATTAATGAAAATTTAAATAAAAATGAGAAATTCCGAAAATTGACTGATTTCCAGAGCTCATTGTGACCCCTGTATTTTTTTAATCTTAAAACCAAAACTCATTTTGTGGCAGGGCTGAAAACAGGTTTACATGGATAAACTGTTGGATCATTCTGAAAGACACCCAAAATAGGGGGCCAAATAATGGTCTTACCCTATCTTGTCCTATGTTCAAAGTAAATATCATTCAAACTATTTAATGTAAAATACGATTCTATTTTTGCCATCGTTACATCTGATGAAATAATATCTAAAAAGGTTATAATAATTAACTAAAGAGTTAAAGGTCAAGTGCAAAAAGTCAACTTAATTGTACCGTAGATCAGTAAGAGACAAACTGACCCACTGTTTTTTCCGCGCTTGTGAGTCATATTATGTGAGTACTCATCCAAGATATACTTCTAAAAAAATCCTTAATTTAACAAATGTAACCAGTGACATACCTTAAATGTTGATATGAATTATATAAATATAATTTCAATATGGGAAAATGATAAATACATTTCACCACATATCATATTATATTATAATAACTGGATATTCTTATCAATTGCTCTAAAAGTCTTTTACAAATGTTATACATGCATATTTACAAGCCTAAAAACTTATTTATACATCTGAATCAGCTTATGTTTATATGACAAACCTGGAAACATATCAAAGTCTTCCTAAATTGAAGACGTTTTTTCTTTAGGCGAAAAGGACAGAGAACAAAAAAAGCTTGGGGAAGAGAAGTCTGATGATAATGCCTTGTCAGATTGTATAATGGATGAACAGGATGACACACTAGGCCTAAGCATAGATGAAACCAGCAAGATGGCAGACTCCTCATTGGAAGATATTAGCAAAGAAGAATATTCCTCATTGAACAAAGACGTTTCGAGCGGGATAAACAGTTATCTAAAACAGCAGGGAGACGGTGATAGAATCAGTTCAGAAAAGCATGAGATAGGTGAGATTGAACGTTGTTTGAGATTACAATACTGGAATTTCATATTACATTTCCTTGAATTTTACTTAAAAGGACAATGCGGCTGCAAATCGTTTGCTTTTTCATTCAAATTTACGCAAAATATCATTAAGAAATAAGGTAAAAAGTTGAAGTAAGCAGTTTGAGAAAAATAGATATTCTCTCTTCATACTTAATGACATAATTAAAATCTGCCGGAAAATCAATTGTCGTACAATTTAGATCTTTTTACTTGTACCACGTGAATTCTAAAATGACACGTGCATACAACATAGGGTTTACAAATACATGTACGAGGGTTTTTCTATATATATTGTGTATTGTACGATATCTCAAAAGCATTCGATTGAAAAAGTCAAATGGACATTTCATTCCTTCGAAGTATTCTCCGTGATTTGAAATACACAATTTTTTTATCTCTAAATCCATTTATGAAATGCGTCACGGAACGCTGATTTAGGTTTACCTATGAGGTATGTGATGGAGCATTATCATGAAGAAGGTGGACATACCTAAATCCCGACACAGGACGTCGTTTCTGATATTTCTTCAGCTTTTTCAGTACATCTCGGTAATACCGATCTGTAATACTTTTGCCCTTCGGCACCGGAATTTGTACGGCTGAAATATCTCCAGAGAAGAATATGCAATAACCCAGCAGGCATTTCAACGTTGATTCAACGTTGAATCAACGTTGAATTTTGGTTGCATATGAAAGTTGAGGCAACGTTGAGATATAACGTTGTTTCACCGTCAATTTTCACCGTTGAATAAACGTTGAAAACGGGTTGAAGTTTTGGTTGATTTATGGTTGATTTTCAATTGTAAATGAAAGTTGAGGCAACGTTGAAGCTGTTTCAACGTCAAATATCAACATTGAACAAAAGTGAACATTGGTTGAAATAAGGTTGAGATTTGGTTGAAATTTTTCTGTTGTACAAACTTTGATATTTGGTTGAAATCACGTTGAATTAATATTACATTTTGCTTATATTAACAAATACATTTCAAATTCTAAGCAAAAAAATTATTCAAGTTGCGTAATATTTATATAAGTTGTAATCCAGTATTATGACTGTGAGAGAATTTATTTTACATGTATTTTTAAGACAAACATAATTTCGGAATCAATCATTGAATCACAAAAATCTCTGCTTGACTAAAATTTATATTCCTAGTGAAAAGTGGGTCACAGTAATCACATCCAGGTCTTTCAAAGTACGCGTCTGCCTTACACTACTAAGTTCGATAAAGTGGCGGATCCCTTGATTTTAATCACGCATACAGTTAAGTCCCACGAATGAAAGAAATGAACAGCTCAGAGAATCCATCCTCTAAAGCAAAAGCCTATTGATAAAAAAAATAAAGATGTTAAAGCCATTTGTTTGATAAAATGTACGTAACACTTTATTTCAAGCGATAAAAATACATATACATGAATGTTTTTAAAAAATCAGACAAAGGAATATATTCCGATCCGCTACTTGGATTTAATTAACATGATTAAAAGAATTAAAGTTGACTTCATGTTAAAATTCGTATGAGTATGCTTGTAAATAATAATAACCGAAGAAAAATGTTATAGACATACATATACATAGTGTACTTACAAAATGTTGCACTCCTTTGAATAATTTTCACGGGCGAAGAATCTGATGCAATCAAGGCTGACTATACAATCAATTCCCTGCACCACTGCTTGATTGAACCTTACGACGAACTACAATTAGTTAAATTGTATAATATTTCAGTATACTGGCTTATATTTCATAATCAAATGAATATCAACAAAACACATAATACACGAACCAAGGATGTGCATTTCACGCAGATTTCAAATATACTTATAAAACAAGAATTAATTGATGAACAGATACTTAAAAAAGCTTAATTTCTTAAATTCATTAAGAGGAATTAATACCTACTGAGCAGAAATTGATATTCCAGCCGTAATCCTTTGTGTATATAGCTTGAAAACACATTAAATATGATCAGCAAGGAGACGCGCACTTCTTGTCCATCAGTTGAATTCAAATTTTGACCTAGATAAGCTGCAAACAGCTATACTCTGCACAGCAAGAAAATTGCATAACAAGGTTATCCTGACACCCAAACTGACCAACTAAGCGAGAGGCACTCCTTATCTGATATCTTGAAGGTTTTTGGGAGTGGATCTTAAGTAATGCAACTTGATTAGGGTTAATTGTCAGTGGGAACATTCTTATGTAATTATAATAATTTCTTTTATATTTTTTGAAAAGAAAGATTATAAAATTAATTTAATGCACACAACAAAAGCACAATCTAATAAAATAAAACTTCTTAAATTCGCTCTGTACATATGATCTGTGCAATAGTATACGGCACGGATCTATATGAGTCTAATTTTAAGAACATTAATTCGGAATAATTATTTTTTTTAATTCTATAGTAACATGGAGTTACAGTGTGATGTTGGATAAAGATATTATTATTTATTAAAAGCTTATATTTAACATATTTTATAAATATGTAAAAAAGAATAGCATTCACAATTTGTTAAAAAGATAATAACCTTTTTTGAAATATAATTATAATGAAGTGTTAAATGTAGATGCCATGAATCGTGTAAATTCATATCTAAAATTTTATACGAGATGGTATTAGCTATTTGCACAACTCTTTTGAGTAAATCAATTATTAATGCATGCGTTTCATTTATTAAGTATAATAATTATTATATATAATATTTTCTTACAATGCATACAGTTGTGTGTGTATTGAGGAAAATCACATGGATTAGAAGTTAAAGACACCTTTATATTTTAAACTTAAAAACTAAAGTGCTCAATACTCGTCACCCTTTGTTTCAACGTTAAATTTTCCTAACTTTCCTAAAGTTGAAAAAATGTTGCATCTTCCACGTTGTTTCAACGTTGAAATCAAGAGATAGTCAACTTTGCAATTTTAATCCTTGTTTTAACTCTACAATATCAGAAAATACTCAAAGTTGAAAAATGCTGAACCTTCAACGTTGTTTCAACGTTAAATATCGACGAGCATTCAACGTTGAAAATATGTTGCAGCTTCAACTTTGTTTCAACGTTGAAATATCGATAAACATTCAACGTTGAAAATATGTTGCAGCCTCAACGTTGTTTCAACGTTGAAATATCGACGGACATTTAACGTTGAAAATATGTTGCAGCTTCAACGTTGTTTCAACATTGAAAAAAGGTTGAGGATTCAACGTTGAAACCTTAACGTTGAAACAACGTTCAAATATAGTTGATCAACGTTGCAACCTATATTCCACCTCCTTTCAACGTTGAAACAACGTTGCGTGTCTGCTGGGAAAGGACATTCTTTGTACTCATTGTCCTTTTGACAACTACAGGCCCTCTACCGTGTTAGGTTAGCCATAATTTGTTTCAAACTTTTCTTACTGGTTCGAAAAAGTGAACCCATGTTTCGTCACCAGTAACTATGTTTGCAAATTTACTTTAATTAAAGTTTGGAAACATTTTTAGCAGTCGCTTAGCGGTTTGTATTCGTACCTTTTTTGTAATCTGTTTATATATGGGGTATTCATCTGGCAGAAATCTTTCGTACTTTCAAAATATGCTTCAAAATGAAATGCACCCGCGATAGGGATATGCTAACAGCTTTGGCAATATCACGAATCGTGTACCTGCCATCACTTTCAATTATTTCCTTGACTTTTGAGACATTTGTCTTGCCTGATACATTCACAGGTCGACCCCATTTTGCTGCATCTTTGACGGACTTTGTGCCAGTCAGAAATTTCTGTCTCCACCTACGAACTGTCTCATAATATACCTTATCAGACCCATAAACTTACCCCAATTCAGTAAAAAATCTTCTTTACCGAATTACAGACTTTTGTGCGAACTTTTATATAAGCTCTAATTTCTTTAATATTCTCGGCCCGTTTCCCGGCCATTTTTACAAAAGTGGTCAACAACTGGCTTCATTGAAATGACGATTATTTTATAACCATGTGTAGTTGAAGTCTCGTGTTTATACTGTTTGCAAGGCATTGAATATAGTTATCCAGGCGTATAAATATCGACTAAATCGTGCAAGGTGTTATCGCGCTGTGGTACAATACACATATATATCGAACAACCCTCGTATAATGGAATATTAGGTTAAAGCAATTCTCAGAATCAAAATATCATAACTCACCTGTAAATGAATAATACTTTACCTTTTAATGTCCATTCAGATGAATTTAACGTGATTAAGTTCAAATGTTGACGATTTGTGCATTGGGGTGCAAGAAAAAAGAATCCATCAAATCATACGTCATCACAGTAATATGTCCCAAAAATATCTTCTGCGGTTCCAATACAATTTCCGCCTCAAATGGCAATAATTTTCATATGTTATAAAAGCATTTTTATGTTGAGTGAACACTGATTTCTTTTTTGAAAGAGATACGAGAATTAAAGCACATATTATAAAAAAACAAGAGGCCCATGGGCCACATCGCTCACCTGAGCACTAAGGGTAGGAAAAGGTAGAAAATGGCTTTTTATTGTAAAGTTTAAATCCAAAAGTAGTCCCATGACCAATCATGGATTTGCTATTTTTAGAAAATGATTTTTAAAGAATTTTCCTATATATATCTTTAAACACTTTGGTCGGCCATTTTGGCCCTGCCCTACTCCTGGGGATCAAGATTTGAACAAAATTGAATCTACACTACCTGAACATGCTTCCATATAAATATGATGAATTATGGCTTTGTCATTCTTGAGAAGAAGATTTTTAAAGAATTTTCCTATATATTTCTATGTAAAACTTTGGTCGGCCATTTTGGCCCCGCTCTACCCCCGGGGGACATGATTTGAACAAACTTGAATAAACACTACCTGAACATGCTTCAATATAAATATGATGAATTATGGCTTTGTCATTCTTGAGAAGAAGATTTTTAAAGAATTTTCCTATATATTTCTATGTAAAACTTTGGTCGGCCATTTTGGCCCCGCCCTCCCCCGGGGGGTCAAGATTAGAACAAAATTGAATGTACACTACCTGAGCATGCTTCCATATAAATATGATGAATTATGGCTTTGTCATTCTTGAGAAGAAGATTTTTAAAGAATTTTCCTTTATATTTCTATGTAAAACTTAAGTCGGCGATTTTGGCCCCGCCCTACCCCCGGGGGTCATGATTTGAACAAAATTGAATCTACACTACCTGAACATGCTTCCATATAAATATGATGAATTATGGCTTTGTCATTCTTGAGAAGAAGATTTTTAAAGAATTTTCCTATATATTTCTATGTAAAACTTTGGTCGGCCATTTTGGCCCCGCCCTCCCCCAGGGGGTCAAGATTTGAACAAAATTGAATGTACACTACCTGAGCATGCTTCCATATAAATATGATGAATTATGGCTTTGTCATTCTTGAGAAGAAGATTTTTAAAGAATTTTCCTATATATATTTCTATGTAAAACTTTGGTCGGGCATTTTGGCCCCGCCCTACCCCCGGAGGTCATGATTTGAACAAAATTGAATCTACAGTACCTGAGCATGCTTCCATATAAATATGATGAATTATGGCTTTGTCATTCTTGAGAAGAAGATTTTTAAAGAATTTTCCTATATATTTCTATGTAAAACTTAGGTCGGCGATTTTGGCCCCGCCCTACCCCCGGGGGTCATGATTTGAACAAACTTGAATCTACACTACCTGAGGATGTTTCCCTATAAGTTTCATCTTTCCTGGCACAGTGGTTCTTGAGAAGAAGATTTTTAAAATATGCCACCAAATTTTCATTTATTCCCAATTATCTCCCCTTGAATGAGGGCGTGGCCTTTCATTTGAACAAACTTGAATCCCCTTCACCCAAGGATACTTTGTGGCAAGTTTGGTTGAAATTGGCCCAGCGGTTCTTGAGAAGAAGTCAAAAATGTGAAAAGTTTACAGACAGACAGACGGACAGACGGACAGACAGACAGACGGACAGACAGACGGACGCCGGACAAAATGTGATCAGAAAGTCTCACTTGAGCTTTCAGCTCAGGTGAGCTAAAAACCTGTAATGTAGAACCTCAACGAGTTTTACATTCACGTGAATGTCGCTGAGATCCCGTTTCTTCTTCATCTAATGATTATATTAATCTCCCAAATAAATTTTTGTAAGGAAAGTTTTGATTTTAGGGGACGAGGATGTATGGTCACATGACTCAGTTTATTTACGTCATAATCTCTGATAAAATATGTAAAAAAAAAAAAAAAACGAGATTGAAATCACAGTACTTGTATAATTTTTTGACCGTTTGTTTGCGTTCACTATCTTGTATAAAAATATCTGAAAACATTCAAAATTTCTTGCAATATTATCAAATTACGTAAATAGACTAATCTACTCTTCTGTTTCCCTACACTGCGCGTCCAGCGCGTCGTTGACATCATAGTGGATCTCTCAGTACAGTAAGATTAAACAGGGTGAAAACGGGTAGTATAAAATATTTAAAACGGGTCATGATCTGTACACGGTCGGGTATTTTGTGAATTACAGAGGGCAAAAAATATTTTTACATGGTTGTTGAGGGAAATATTCTGTAGGTATGTCTTATTTAGCTTATTTTAGAAATGTGTGACGTCATAGTTGAGTTTTCCCGTACTCGAGAAATGTAAACATAACACGTTTTTTCTCATGGTCTTGTCTCGTTTAACTATGCTCCGTGTAATATTGAGCTCAGCTTCACCAATCGATATTTTTACAGTTAATTAATACCTTGACGAAATTGCATTTCAACCTAAATGTTCAAATATTAAATGATAGAATTTTTGGAAAATATTTTTTTTATTGTTTAAGTTGTCTTAAAAAGTACGTAATTTTTCATCTTTATATACGGTGTGACAAAATAATCTTGCTTTTTCGAAATTTTAACCCTATTCATACTACTTAATATTTCAAAAAACACATATTCGCAGACATATTTTTAATTGTGTTGAAAAAATTCCGTTATGGATCGAGCAAAGGACCCAAAAATATGGAGAATCAAATGTTCACTCAGACGTCGTGGAGCATAGTATTTGTAACTCAATCTCTCAAAAATAAGTCTAGAAACTTTTTGATAAATCTGCTTTTATGTATGTGGGACATACTAAATTAGGGATATACAAAATATGAAAAAATTGAACGACAGTTTTTTTTCAGCTAAAGGACCTTCTTTCTGTATGTTTGGTTTCGATATTCGTTTTGTTCGACTTTGTCAATGTAGCAGGCCTACCGGTCTTCCCTCTCTTAACATGCTGTTTTGTTTATGAAAACTCAGCATGCATATATAGCATGGAATGTGGAACCTCGAACACGTTGCGATGTATATATTTATTTACCATCAATGATTATTAATTTAAATAAAAATAATCAGAATTCCTTACTTATAAAACTAGTAATTTTAAATGTATACATTTATTAATTTAAAAAATACCAAATCCTATAGGAAAATTTTAACAAGTCTGTTTTTGCAGAGATGCGCCGTACTGTAGCTTTGTTGCGTTTTGTTATATGAAATACGTAACAAAGCATTGTGTTTTTGCGTCGCTCTAATATGACGTCACAATTTGAAAGTCTATATTCGCGAATTAACATGACTAGCTTTCGACCGAGGGATAAGCTCAAAAAACTAACACTCGGGGATAAGACGATTCACAGCTATTTCTGGGGAATTGTTCAGATCTAATCACTTAAAGTATAATTTTATATAGGGAAGAATCAGTAGAGGTTTAATCATATATACTAGCGTTGAAGATTATTGTTAAGTAGTGATTCCTGGAAATATGAACTTAATATAATTATAATTGAAACTGCATGTTATATTATCCTCAAAACAACATTTAACTGGACAATTGCGAGGAGAGATTCAATGACATGAATATTTTTTAAAGCAATCGTATAACAGGGAAATAGCGATCGTAAATCGCACGAAAAAGAAATTGGCAAACTTCTGAGAAAATTCTTTTCAAAGATTTTTAATGCATCTCGATATATAATGTACAGTTTACTTTAAAATAAAGCAGTCCTTGTTATATTTCTACTTTTAAATTGACCTAGATTAATATCAGGAGTTGCCAACATATGTTAAGGAGAAACTGAAGAACACAATTTTGATGGCTCTCAAAAATGTAGAAATTGAATTTTACCTCAATTTCTTAACAGTTTTATTATGCATATGATTTCAACAAAAAGAATTCTATTTAGGAACAGAGAATTGTTTTTTTTTAAAGTGGGGATTGGTTGTTAGCTCAATTTCCCCAAAACACAAATTACTGTAGAAAGTTTGACAAACAAAATAAAAATTATGAATAAGGAAGAATATTGAGATAACGAATAGTATTCAATATCAAAGTCCATAAAACGTAGAGGGAAAAATTACGAAACTTAATTTCAGAAATTTGTTCGTGTGAGGTAAAGGGAGGCATTGCTAAGATTTAAGTTCATTGGAAACCAAATTTTATTCATAAGTTATCAGCTGGAGATTTCCCCGATTAACTACATTGTAGAAAAGGCAACCAGTCTATTAAAAACATTTTAAACAGTAAGCAAATTTCTCACACCCCCGAATCTACTTGCATAATTTAAGTGTGTGTAATATATTGTAATAATTGTGATTTTCCGATCAATTGTCAATTTAAGGGAAATAAAAAAATCTAACTTAACAAAATTAGCTATTAAGAATTGAACCAAAGTATTTTTCAAATTCCTGACATAGTCAATAAAGTATATTTAAAAAGTAAAACTAGACCTTCATCATAATGTAGAAGTATATGTGACAAAGTCTTTGATCTGTGGTGCAGGCTCAGGTACAGTAAAGTAGAAATGTTTTATTAATTTAAAAGAAAAAAAATGTGTTTGTGAAACACTGATGACCCTGTATTCCATTATAGCGAAGAAAGAAGATTTGTCTTATATGGAAATAAAATATATTATTACCCAACGTAAGAAATTCTCAAAAAAAATAAAATTGTGATATATGATAATCCTAACACCGCCTGCTCAAACGCTATGGCCAATGATAAGTTTTATAAAGAAAGGTCAAACTCCAGGGTGAAGGTTAAAGTTCTTGGTATCCAATGAAAAGTATTGTTACATGGATTAAGTATGTGGACTATGAAAGCCCCAGTCCTAAACCTTAAAAATATGGTCAAAGTTTTTTTTTTTTTTAAAAGTAGGTGAATCTCCAAGGTCAAAGTGACAAGTCAAAGATTTTGTTAATAATAAAAAAGTCTTCTCACAAGAAAAGCATATGTAAACAATGTAAAGAGACCTAACTCTTCCCTCTCAAAATTATGGCCAAGGTTAAAGTTTTTTTATAGTGCATAACTCTTTCAGCTCAAGTTCAAAAGGTGAAAGATTTTGGTATCCAATGTCACCAAAAACATGTGTGCCGTATGAAAGTCCTAGTACTAGTTTTACCGTTCAAAGTTATTGCCAATATATATATATATTTTTAAATTTTTGTGTAAAAGTGTGTCAAACTGAAACGCCGAGGTTAAAAGGCCAAATCAGGTGGTACCTTAAAGGAAGTCTTGTTACTAGAAATACACATGTGAAATATGAAAGTCATGGATCAACTTAATCAAAAGTTATGAGCAAGGTTAAATTTTTTGCAGACAAGCAGACAGTAATCTCAAAGTGGGACGTGGAGACCAGTCTGTCGAATAAGACCATATACACATGTAAATATATAATAAAAAAACATGGTTACTGTCTTGAAATATACAATAGTAGGCGATATTTGGGCGATGGTAAGAAAACGTGATAGAGGGCAAGGCTTGCCGAGCAATCTCACGTTCTTGACCTCAGCCCACTTATTGCCTATATTTCAAGACAATTATCTTGTATTTTGTTTTTCCTTCTACAAATTAACATTTGAATGTCCAAAACAAGCTATTGTTTTTCAGATTTAGGCACATTTCTGCAGTTGAAAATATGACCCCATGGCGTAAACATTGCATTATACATGACCTCAAAATGGTTTTAGAAATTTTGAATGCATGCACGAGGCTCCATCAGGGCATTGTCCGATCACAACTTTTAATTATTATGTAACTTTATTAGGTCAATGCAAGGGGTACGTAGTTTCAAGAATAACCGAGGTCCCGTGTCGTAGTAGATGCCGGCACGAAAAAGATTCATTCCTGCTTCATGAGTCATGACTCTTAATACCGAGCATAGGACAAACTTGCAGCTATCAACTGGTATTTGTACGTCTCTTTATGAGGGGAAAATTCTAGAGAGTGCCTATAACAACATACAAAAAACCCAAACAGACAGACAGACGGATTGACGCGATAAAAAATATAAACCCCCATATCTTTCATTACGAGGGCATGAAGATAAACTAATCACAAAGTTTTTCCTGTAGATAAAATAGACATAGGAATAATCAGTAAAGAGGCAGGAGAAAGTGAGTCCAATATTGAATCCTTGAAAACTTATAAAGCAGAAAAACATACCACACAGTATTTAAGAGGCCATGCCAATAAGCATTGAGCTTCACCCTATATAATCATGGAAAGTGGAAAAATTTATTTCTTGCTCAGATTTTGTGAACATGATGCATATGATTAGTCTTTCAAAAAAAATTATCTACCCGGGCATATGACCTCTTGTTTCCATGGCAACCAGAGTATTTTGTTATACTTATCAGAGAAATATGTGAACTGGTTTATCCTGTTATAATTAATATATTTGACCTCAAAACTCTAGGTATAATTTAATAATGTGGGTCATAAATTGCTTTGAACTATATTTCTCTATTTTATTAGTAAAATTTAATATGTGCTTAATTTTATTAAGAATTTACTGGTAGAATTATATCACATAAAGAGCTAAGTGGTTTGCAAATGCTGTGCAGCTTTAAAAATTTCTATATATATCTGTAGAAGAAGAATGTTCTGTTCAATATATTAAATAAATAAAATTGGGTAGACTCTTAAAACCTTAAGTAAAATATCCGATTGAATTTTTGGAAAACTCTGTTGAAAAACGATTGGACTGCCTCCCTTGCACGAGCTCTCTAGTAAAGAAGACCGGAAAGAATGGAACAGACAACAATTGAGGAAATGCGGGAGAAAAGGGAAAACTTCCAACTTGGAGTACTTGGACAAAAACATATAATGGTATGTTAAATATATATTTTTCATGTAAATTTTTGGGTAAACTTTGATAACTTTATATATTTAAAGCAAGAGAAAAGATTATGAAGGTACCTCAAGATTAATTTTTCTTTCCTATGATGTGATACAAATATTGAGTGATGCTACGAAGTTACTGCCTTACAGGTATTAAATCAAAGGCAACCTGTTATATTACCACAAATATTTTAATTCTGCAGTTGTTAAATTACTCCTAATACAATTAAAAATAGATAAATGCTAATAATGAAATTTAAAATAATTTTATGCCTATGCTATGTATGTGTGTATTTAAAAACTGTTAAAGAGGTCATGAGGTCACACTGCTGGAAAGACTAAAGTTCCTAATATATACACACATAAATCATTTTAATCCACCTTCTCCTCCATTTATAAATCAGAGTTTCAAAACATAAACTATGTCCAAATCTTAGTTTTAATTAGTCTTTCATAACATCAATGGAACAAACTGACAAATATACTTATCTAGACCAATTTGCCAAATGAGTACGGAATGGTACATATACCAATTCAATGTGGAAAAATAGCATCAAAGTTATATATTTACCTTTATATTTTAGATGAAATATATTACTTAATGACACAAAGAAAAGTTATTCTACACCCCCCCCCCCCCAAAAAAAAAAGAAAACCAAATTGGAATCTGTAAATTCTATATGAAAGGGAGCAAGATTGATAAAGTTTAGGTAGTTCATAGATCAATTTGTCTGCTCATGAATGTTAATGTACATAAAAGTTTGATTAAAATTAATGAATTTTAAAAAAACTGGGATTACATTGTACAATTCCAAATTTTATAAAATTTTAAGATAAAGTAGTCAATAAATTATCTTACCACCCCACCCCCTTTCTTCAGGAAAACAGACCTCATTAATTCATATTATTTGCTTAAAAGAGTCAAAATATACATAGAATTATGTAAATTATGACGAAGGAATTAAGTAATGTTTGTCTGTGAGAATTGAACCACCCTACTTCAACTTTAAAATCCAGAACTCCTATATATTATGAAGCTTGTTCATCTGCATTGTTCCACTGTCTAACTGATTTATGCTAATTATTTACATTGACTAGCATAGTGGGAATTGCATACATATATAATGGTTATGCAGCCTTCACAGAAGATAGGATGTACATGTAGGATTAATACATAAATTTGTTTGCTTGTTTTTTTTTTTACAGGAAAAGGTAGTTGAAGATAACATCCTTTTGCTCTAAAGAAGTCACTAGAGGAAATCCACATGTGTCTTGTTTCGAACAATAATTTAAGTTTTAAATATAATTGTTTTACCATGTTCCATATCAATTACCACATAGCTGTCTAAAAAACATCTATCCCCAGAAGTGAATGTGAAGGAATTCAATGGAGGACTATGTGTGTTATGTATTTTTAGCTCACCTGAGCCGAAGGCTCAAGTGAGCTTTTCTGATCACATTTTGTCCGTCCGTCCGTCCGTCCGTCTGTCTGTCCATCTGTAAACTTTTCACATTTTCGACTTCTTCTCAAGAACCACTGGGCCAATTTTGAACAAACTTGGTACAAAGCATCCTTGGGTCAAGGGGAATTTAAATTGTTAAAATGAAGGGACATCAAGAAAAGACAAATATAGGGTGGGGTCATTAAATAATCTTCTTCTCAAGAACCACTGGGCCAGTAAAGCTGAAACTTATGTGGAAGCATCCTGGGGTACTGTAGATTCTATTTTTTTCAAATCATGAACCCCGGGATAGGGCGAGGCCACAATGGGGAATCAAAGTTTTATATAGAAATATATAGGAAAAATCTTTGAAAATCTTCTTCTCAAGAACCACTGGGCCAGAAAAGCTGAAACTTATGTGGAAGCATCCTGGTATAGTGTAGATTCTAAATTGTTCAAATCATGACCCCCGGGGGAAGGGCGGGGCCACAATGGGGAATCAAAGTTTTATATAGAAATATATAGGAAAAAATCTTTGAAAATCTTCTTCTCAAGAACCACTGGGCCAGAAAAGCTGAAACTTATGTGGAAGCATCCTGATATAATGTAGATTCTAAATTGTTCAAATAAAGACCCCAAGGGGATGGGTGGGGCCACAATGGGGAATCAAAGTTTTATATAGAAATATATAGGAAAAATCTTTGAAAATCTTCTTCTCAAGAACCACTGGGCCAGAAAAGCTGAAACTTATGTGGAAGCATCCTGGTATAGTGTAGATTCTAAATTGTTCAAATCATGACCCCCGGGGGAAGGGCGGGGCCACAATGGGGAATCAAAGTTTTATATAGAAATATATAGGAAAAAATCTTTGAAAATCTTCTTCTCAAGAACCACTGGGCCAGAAAAGCTGAAACTTATGTGGAAGCATCCTGATATAATGTAGATTCTAAATTGTTCAAATAAAGACCCCAAGGGGATGGGTGGGGCCACAATGGGGAATCAAAGTTTTATATAGAAATATATAGGAAAAATCTTTGAAAATCTTCTTCTCAAGAACCGCTAGGCCAGAAAAGCTGAAACTTATATGGAAGCATTCTGGTATAGTGTAGATTCTAAATTGTTCAAATCATGACCCCCGGGGGAAGGGCGGGGCCACAATGGGGAATCAAAGTTTTACATAGAAATATATAGGAAAAATCTTTGAAAATCTTCTCAAGAACCACTGGGCCAGAAAAGCTGAAACTTCTGTGGAAGCATCCTGGTATAGTGTAGATTCTAAATTGTTGAAATCATGACCCCCAGGGGAAGGGCGGGGCCACAATGGGGTATCAAATTTTTACATAGAAATATATAGGAAAAATCTTTGAAAATCTTCTTCTCAAGAACCACTGGGCCAGAAAAGCTGAAACTTATGTGGAAGCATCCTGGTATAATGTAGATTCTAAATTGTTCAAATCATGACCCCCGGGGGAAGGGCGGGGCCACAATGGGGAATCAAATTTTTATATAGAAATACAGGTAAACTTCGGTATCTCGACATCGGATATATCGACAACCTGGGATATGTCGACGTCCGTCCGCGGTGCCGGCATTATATACTATATAAATGATTTGCAAAAACTCTGATATGTCGACCTCGGTAATGTCGACTACCCCGCTTATCTCGACGTATTTCACAGTCCCAAGAGCAAAATTTACCTGGTATATGTCGACATCGGGGCAATTTTCTGCTCTACTTAACCTAATTGTTTGTCAGCTGGTCGCTCGTCACGCACGGGCGACTCCGTGTATCTCGACATCGCCAGAAATTCACACCTTTCACACCCATGTTTTGACTACATACTGCTCTGTAAAAATGTGTTTGTAGAGGAATCCCAAGCCCCCTAGGCGTCTCTAATACGTTAATTGTTTAATGTTTAGCTTGGGTAATATCATTGATAAATCTTGATTCTGCGTAAAAGTAAAATCGTTTATTTATGTCGAAATCTAACAAAACTTAAACATTTTATATAAAAAAGGAACTGAATAACAATGAACAATTCACAAATTGAATTCAATTTAACTTAAAAACTATATTATAAATGCATTCAACAGGAATCAATCAATCTACGACATGTACGACTATTGCATCACAGTCGTAACATGGATGCATATGTAGCATCATTAAGTTTGTTAAATGCGCAATTCCAATTAAATTTAGGTTTGAAAATGAAATGAAAATTAATGATGAATGATTATGAAATAAAACAGAAGTGAAATGAAATTATTTTAAAAAATATAAGCATTAATTTTTTTCCGTATCTCGGAAGTCGACATTGTACCGTCCCGGTTTGGAGTTTATAGAGCGCATTTCGTATCCTGTTCTGACAGAGCTAGTGGCACGCGGATCGAATGCTGGATGGAAAACGGTTTTTAGTAAAAAGAGATAAAAAAGAAAGCATTTCATAAAAACATTCGTGAAAAACATTAGATTTTTTAAATAAATATAGAGGGATAGCTGAAACAAATGAGCTACAGTCTAATTGAAGATATGTAGGTACCTGTAGTTATACATCTGTTCAGTTCTATGGTTTTACTATGCAGTAAAATTAAGGACGTCGAGTCTCAACTCTGATATCTCGACACCTCGGATATCTCGACATTTTCCGACTGTCCCGTCGATGTCGAGATAACGAAGTTTACCTGTATATAGGAAAATTCTTTGAAAATTTTCTTCTCAAGAACCACTGGGCCAGAAAAAGTGAAGCTTATGTGGAAGCATTCTGGGGTAGTGTAAATTCTAAATTGTAGGAATCATGACCCCCGGAGGAAGGGCGGGGCCATTATAGGGAATCAAAGTTTTACATAGAAATACATGTATATAGGAAAAATCTTTGAAAATCTTCTTCTCAGGAACCACTGGGCCAAAAAAGCTGAAACATATGTGCCCATGGAAGGATCATTGGGTAGTGTAGATTTCAAAATGTCTAAATTATGATCAGTGGGGTAGGGTGGGGATGCATTATATATAACAAGGGTGAAATCTGGTAAAGAACAGAATGGTCAAAGCTTCTCAGGTGAGCGATGTGGCCCATGGGCCTCTTGTTTTAAATATGATATGGAGAGTTAATTCATGTAAATGCCCAAATCACGGGTAAAACTTAAACTTGCCTGGACTCTTTGTATTAATTTTTTAGCATTGTTTTTTAGCATCATGTCTGTATAAACTAAATCTTAAATGAATAAATATTCCAAGAACAGAATATCATGCTTTTTTTAAATATTAAAAGAAATCTTGTATTTTTGAGCTATTAGGAAGTGGGACTTTCAAGAATAAGTAGCCACTAAAATTTTATTTTTGATTTTTAGGATTTTCCAAGTAAAAATGGGGGATTTGGGAGAACATTATGATTTTATTTATTACCAGGTATTGTATTAAGCATGTTAAGGAGTATTTGTCAAGAGTTGAAGCAATATTCATACACTTAAAAGAAATCTCCTTCCTAAAAAGAAAATGAAGATTGTGCAGAGAGGACAAATTATATTTTTTAATTTACTTTATTTAAAAAAAAAAAACAAAAAAACTATAAATATGTTCATAGGGCATGAATACCCTGTCGAGGTTATTATTAATAATGCAACATGAAAATTTGAATTAGTGTGTGAAATTTGATCAGAATATCTTGAATAGTGATGCAGTTGAATCGTTTACATCAGCATAATGAAGTTTGACACTAATTTCAGAAAAGTGAGGTCAAAGGAAAAGCCAAGGTCAAAAAATGTTGATGCAGTTGAAAAGCTCTCATCAGTATGTATCAGCATATGAAGTTGCAGAAAATATCATGAATGGTTTCTTTTAAACAGATTGAAACACAATTTGATGGAAGTGAGATCAAGGTCAAATGAAAGGACAAGGTCAAATATGTTGATGCAGTTGAATTGCTTACATGATAAATCTGTATGTATCAGCATAGGAAGTTTGGTATAAATATCTTGGATGGTTTCTTTGAAACTGAGCTTTGAACTGAGCTAAACTCAAAGTGTGACGGAAGGAAGGACAAAAGACAAACATGTCAAATGCTATATGCCAGCACCTGCTATAGTCATGGCAGGGCATAAATTAAAAACAAGGGGGGGGGGTTGTAGCCTGAACTTTTAGGGTTTTAACACAATGTGGTCAAATTAATTTTTGTTAAATAAAGTTTACTCTAGTCTGACATGAATGACATAAGCAAAGCTGGGGGGGGGGGGGATAAAATAGATTTTTCATTGCATTTTCCTGTAAGTGCTTTCAGTACATGTAGTAGTATATAAAGAAGAAACTTTTAAAGGGGAATTAGTCATAACTGTTCTTAATGGGCTTTTCTGTTTTTTTTTTAAAACTTTGCTGTTCTTTGGAATTCATCATCTTAAACAGTATATAGTATACTGCATACTGCAGAGCAGAAAAAATCTTAGGGAACATCAAGGGTATTTTAATCATGTTGAAGCATCAATATTTAGTGTTGACAAAAGGTTGATCATGATGAATTACTTTGCACATGTTTCAAATACTTAGTACATGTATTTCAACAACAGGCCGTAACACTTAAAATTATTAACATAGACCTCAATTAAGTGACTGGTCAACAGTAGAACATGAATTTCTCTTCTTGAAAATCACAAACACTGTGTATCAATGTATGAAATATTCAAAGCAGGGTTCAAAATATCAAGAACCATGTAGATTTAGTTAAGAAATTATCAGACATAGAATATATAATAAAGAATACATGTAGTTTGACCTTGAGGCTCAAGTGAGCTTTTCTGATCACATTTTGTCCGGTGTTTGTCTGTCCGTCTGTCTAGCTGTCAGTCTGTCTGTCTGTCCATCTGTCTGTAAACTTTTCACATTTTCCACTTCTTCTCAAGAACCGCTTGGCCAATTTCAACCAAACTTGCCACAAAGCATCCTTGGGTGAAGGAAATTCAAGTTTGTGCAAATGAAGGGCCACAATCTTTTCCAAGAGGATATAATTATGAATTAGTGAAAAATTATTGGCATTTTAAAAAAATCTTCTTCTCAAGAACCATTAGGCCAGGAAAGTTGAAACTCATGTGGTATCAACCTCAGGTAGTCACTAGTGTAGATTCAAGTTTGTTCAAATCATGACCCCCCGGGGTTGAGCGGGGCCACAATGGCAGACCAAAGTTTTACATAGAAATATAAAGGAAAATTCTTGAAAAATCTTCTTCTCAAAAAATAAAAAGCCATGATTGGTCATTCTTATATGGAAGCAACTTCAGGTAGATTCAAGTTTGTTCAAATCATGACCCCCGGAGGTAGTTTGGGGCCGCAATGGCTGACCAAAGTTTTTCATAGAATATATAGGAAAATTCTTAAAAAAATCTTCTTCTCAAGAATAACAAAGCCATGATTAGTCATTTTATATGGAAGCATCCTCAGATAGTGTAGATTCAAGTTTGCTCAGATCATGACCTCCGGGGGTAGTTTGGGGCCACAATGGCCTACCAAAGTTTTACAGATAAATATATAGGAAAATTCTTTAAAAATCTTCTCAAGAATAACAAAGCCATGATTGGTCATATTATATGGAAGCACCCCTAGGTAGTGTAGATTCAAGTTTGTTCAAATCATGACTCCGGGGTAGGGCGGGGCCAAAATGAACGACCAAAGTTTTCTATAGATATATATAGGAAAATTCTTGAAAAATCATCTCAATAATCGTAAAGCCATGATTGGTTATGGGATTTCTTTTGGATTAAAACTTTTCAATAATAAAACAATTTTCTACTTTTTCCTAGCCACAGTGCTCAGGTGAGCGATGTAGCCCATGGGCCTCTTGTTTTGATTACCCAAATACTAATTTTGTTCTTGAACTGTCTAACAGGACCATGCAGCTTGAAAATTATGATGCAAAAAATAAAGAGCAACATCTGATAAATGCCTCAAATGGCCCCTTAAAATGAATATCTTTATTTTACTTTATTTGTAGCTTTAATTTGTTCAGCTATACATGCAACCTTTATTGGTCATTTTCAAATTGATCAAAATGCGCCTAATACAGAAATGACATCATAAAGTTTACATTTTCCCGCCATTTTAGCATATTTTTTACAAAACTGCTTATTTTCAAGCATTTTTTCTTCCAGAAAGTATAGAGAGCAGACTAGAATAAGCTTTATATTTTTACCAAAGATGTATCCATCCAATACTAATTAGTGACAGAAAAATTATGTATGTTCTATACTGCACTCTATTTCCCATAAGACAAAACATCAAATAGGCGTATTTTTTGCCTTTTTTGGTTAGATAGCAAAAATAGCATTATTTCTCATGTCATTTTCAGCCAGTGAGTGCATATAAATAAGAAAAATATTTGGAAATATTTCAAGTGTATCCTCTTCTTCAAATTTAATATCAATCAAACATATCTCAATATCATTCTAAAATGTTGATTTTAAGGGGGCCATAATTGGCTCTTATCACATATAGTCCTTTATAATTTGACATTGAAGTCAAAGGTCAAGGTGAAAAGAAGGAAATATTTCTAATATATCCTCCTCTTCAAATTAAATATCAATTAAACATACCTTAATATCATTCTTAAATGTTGATTTTTTGGGGGGGGGCAAAATTGGCTCTTATCATGTACAGTCCTTTATAATTTGACATTGAAGTCAAAGGTCAAGGTGAAAAGAAGGTCATGGTATTTTATGACTCATTTTCATTCCAGATGCACGAATCTGTTACATTTGACACTGTTTCTTATAGGATAAATTACTTAAAATACCATGAACTATTTGTAGGAAATCATCTATGAATGCCTAAATTTGCATATATTTGAATCTCCATAGCAACATTGTTTTTGATTGTCTACCCAATTTTATTTTTTTAATTCTCTAATTAACCTAACCCTAACAAAATCACACTAAAGAGTTTATAAGTAGTTGCACAGCATTTTTTTAAAAGCCTTTCAAAAAATGGTGCAAATTCAACTATTTTTTGTTCAAATCATATCTCTTCTTCCCATCACTATAGCAACGTACTGAAAAAATGTAATCATAATGAGTTGGTCACCTAAGAACTTAGAATTAAGTCCTCTTTAAGGAAAGAGTAATTACAAACAATCTTTTAACAACATTTATGTGCATATATACTCTTTTTATGGCAATATTTGCCTGTTTTGAAAGTAAAAAATCTATTTTGGTAACTAAGGAAATGTTTTTCCTTGGATACGACAGTGTCGTTATGGTTAAAATCAGTATTTTTGTATTTTTTTGTTTAATTGTGATGGAAATAATCCATAAACACTGATTTCAAGAAAATTAAAAATTTTGACTTTCCATTCAAAGCTCAATGCTTACTGGCATGGCCTCTTAAATGAAAACAGGACGACAACAGGCTCATTATCGGAAAACAACAGCGAAAAAGACACTCAGAGGCGACAAAGAGTGATTCAATACAGGAGGAGGACAGTGAAGAAATCTTTTTGCAAGAGCTTGATTCAGATGAGATTAAAGTACTTTCCAACATATACTATGCGAAATTTGGACGTTTTGGTTTAATCTATACGTCCTTGAGTTAAATGTTTGAAGAATTTAGTAAAAATAATGTGCACGATTTTTAGAGTATTGAAAACCAATTAAAAAAATGAGTTTCTTAAAATTAAAAAAAAACGTTCGCTTGAAATTCTGTTTGAATCAAGTTTTCTCACAAAGTGCCTTTCGTGCTGAGTTAAAATCGTATGGACGGACGATGTTTGTGAAGCAATAATGCCCCCGTAGAGCAACACAGCAAAGTTTAAACTTTTCTTATATGCAAATTAATTATTTGGTACCAAAAGTAAGGTATTCTTATTGGAAAACAATCGTGAAATTTGAAAGTACACCAATTTTTAAGTTTCTGTAGAATATAGAAGCCCTAGCCCTAGCCGTTCAGAAGTTATGGCCAGATTAATTTTTTTCAAAAGTAGGTTAAACCCTACGGTAAAGGTCAAAGGGTCAACCATTCTTGTTATCAAATAAAAGGTCTTGTCAGAAGGATTGAATATGTGAAATATATGAAAGCACTAGTCCTAACCCTTTAAAAGCAATGGTCAAGGTTGTTTTTTTTTAAAGTAGGTCAAACTCAAAAGGTCAAATTCAAAATCGTCAAAGTACTTGATATTCTATGAAAGGTCTTTTCATAAGGATCGAAGTATGAAAGCTCTATCCCTTACTGTTCAAAAGTTATTGCCAAGGTTAAAGTTTTTTCACAGTTACAAAAATCTAGAAGGTCAAGGTTGTTATTATCAAATAAAAAGTCTTGCAACAAATAATACGTATGTGGAGAATAAACACTCTGGTACCTACTGTTCAAAAGATATGGTTAAAGTAAAGGTTTTAAATTTTCATGGAAAAGTAGGTCAAACTCCAAGGTCAAGGTCACAAGGTCAAATTTTGTGGTGCCCTAAGAAAGGTCTTGTCGTGAGGAATACCCGTGTGAAATATGAAAGCCATGACTTCATTGAATCAAAAGTTATGGGCCAGGTTACAGTTTTTGCGGACAAACAGACAAACAACTAGACAGACAGACAAAGAGAGAGAGAGAGAGAGAGAGAGAGAGAGAGAGAGACGGATGGACACGAAAAAAAATATATACCCCCGACACTTCGTTTGCAGGGGCATACAAATAAATAAATAAATAAAATAAGTAAAAAAAATATAGAAATAAAAAAAAGTATGACTCTCGATCTGGATTTTATCTTCATGTTTGGCTACAACAGAATATTTTTGCTGAAGACAAAAAAAAAATAAACTTGCTTAATGGACTTCTTCGAGAAGTACGTAAGTAAGTCATCAACTGTTAAAGTCGTCATTCCTCGTAAATGTCCCTGTGACTAAAAGTAATATTAATATACATATATTTGCATAAAATATGTGCAACATGCAACTACTGTGTTTTGGCTATTTTTCCAGCAATTGTACTTGTAATTTTTCCTTTACTGATTCACTGAATTGAAATTAGCACTGCTTAGGTGTTTGATGCACACTTTTCATCATTAATTCTTTAATCCAACATTGACTTCTTTCCCAATCTACGAATTTTTTGTGTACATTCACATAACATAAATGTACATTTATGTATTTTTTTTAATAGTTGGAATACGCCTTGATGGTTACGAAGTGTGGAAAACAGAGATTTCAGGTAAATAAATGTTATATCGAAAGCTATTTTCCATCAGATTAAGTTAAGTTTAAGATACAGATTAGTCAACTGATTTCATATTGTTTTACGTCCCAATCGGGAATTTATCACTCATGTACATATAGTGACGTCGTCTTTGTCAAAAAAAAAAAAAAAAAAAAACAGATGATACACATACACTTTGTCTTTGGATGAGACTTAATATCTTGTCAAAAGTTTAGAATAGTAAATAATTCTTAGAATTTTTTATCCTAAGAACTGAAAATGGATTAAACTTAAAAAAATTTGGCAATATCTCAATAAAAAACAAATAGAGACAAATCACACTCAATAAAGGTTTACAGTTGAAAATGTTACCTTGGTGCTAAAAGTGTAATATAAACTTTATTTTAAAAATACCAAGCCGGATGAATTGAATGAGGAAAAGCAAAATGATAAAAAATCAGCAATATCAATTTGATGTTTACCATTTTGCTTTTCCTAATAGAATTCAGCTCGCCTTGTATGTTTTTCTAAATTTAATATTACACTTTTACCACCAAGGTAACATATTTTGAAATTTGTTTTCAACTGTAATCCTTTATTGAGAGTGTTTAGTCCATATTTGTAATCATATTGAAATATTACTTAATATGTTTGCAAAGTATATTTCATTTTTCACTTTTCGAAACTTGTGACTTGATATCAAGTCTTCTTTAAAGAAAAAAAATATGTTTGTATCTTCTGTCTTTTATATGGATCTTGATTTATTCTGAGGAAAAAAATAAAAGGCCAATGTCAAAAATTCATTTGACTTAAAAACGCAACTTTAGACTTTAAGTCTAATAGCTGAAAGATTTATCGTTTTTGTATAATAACTTTTCTTAAGATCATATAGAACAAAAACTACAATTCGTGAAAATTTTGTCTCGCTAATTAAGCGTAAATGACGCTTTCGCAAACATAAGGTGTTGTGAAAATCCAGTTATGTACAGTACGAAAATACAGTTAAGACCAATGGTACAGTCAGTCATTTTATTTTTAAAACAAAGCAGTGCTCAAGTTTCAAAGTCAAAAATCACTCGAAAATCATAACTTATTCATATTAAACTGAAAATATTTATACAACAAAAATGGATATTAAATTAAGAGAGAAAAGCTCAAAACCATGCGTTTTTAAAAACCAACAACTGTTTATTTGTGAAAAGTGTAAACCATGTTCTATTTTCTCCGCGGCGATACATCAGTTGTAAAACTTTTGATATTGGTAGTGAGTGTTTATTTGATAAGTTCTCTTGCTTTAACAGTGAAAGACATAGACCTTTAAACGCAATAAAAACCCAAGCTACTGAACGACTAAGAGTGTTGAGTGAAACCCTTCATCGGTACATGGCATTATCGCATCTTCACCAATCATTTTAATACGTACCCTGCATACATTAGTAAGTGAAATACAGTATGTAATAAACTTGTAACATTAGATTGGTAATAGGGAAATTTTACTGTCTCTAATCGATTCAACTCAATATACATGTACAGTGTTTAACAGAGTAATATTTTGTAAAAAGCATATTTAACTTCCGTATCTCTTAAGGCAATGATCAAATTACGGAAACTTTATGCTAGGGGGTTACTGAGTATTAGTGGAAATTCTCACATGGCGATATTAAGAAAAAGTTTCAGTGTAATCTAATCGAAAATCAATATGCAATATTCCGTTTTCTTCTGTCTTCTTGCAAAACATTTTCCGGTGTTTATATGGATTATAGATATCTGCACCCCTTTGAAATTTTTACAATCACATAAAACTTAAGACAAAAAAATTAAATTTAGTTTGATCAGTGCTTTTGGAAATAAATCCTTTCCCTATGTTTGAATATGTAAATATATATTTCTAATCTCAACATATTTAACGTGTACACAAGAAACAGAATTTTATCTTTGTTTTCATTGTACTTAGACTGTTAAAATATGTAAGTTACAAGGTCTGGTAAAAAATTATGCTTTTGAATTCAAGAAATACCGTAAAAGTGGAAATTGTAACGAGAGCAAAATTTGGCTTTTTTATTTGTAGCGCGGTGTCAATACAATATACTATCAACGACTTCATATTTCCATAATGTTCCTTTTCCATGTCATACATTCATGATTTATCATCTATTCAACTATTGCATAGCACAAAAAAGCCCAAATCGTACCTTCTTCTTTAATTAGCCATTTTAAAATGGCCCCAAAAGCAGTAATTATAAGTAAAACACAACATCAGTTATAATTATGATTTGTGTATTAAATGCGTTATTTATGTATTAAGTATTCCGATCCTCAGGTATAAAAATTAGCAATTAGGTAATCAAAAATACTCATAAAAGTTTCTCTGAATCCACAAAGTTATATAAATTTATCCACAATATTTATTTAAAGTTGTAGATTAAAGTTAATCATATTAATAAGGGAAAATTGTATAATCTGCAATATTTTTGCAGAAAAAGCGAATTGGAATATCATAATGCATTCCTTATTGCAGGGTGATAAGCAAATATGTTTAAGGTTAAAAAAAACGATAGGTATCCAGGCATTCAGAGATATTGTAATGATTTTTAAACTTATTTGAGAATTTTTTAGATCACCTGAGCCGAAGGCTCAAGTGAGCTTTTCTGATCACATTTTGTCCGGCGTCCGTCTGTCTGTCCGTCTGTCTGTCCGTCCGTGTTTACGAGAGTGCATTTATTGGGTATTTTTCATGCCAAGATTGTACTTATTGGGTACTTTTTGCTTATTGGGTATACCCAACAAGAAATGTCGCTGAATATGCTTAAAACACCCTAATTGGGTATTTGCAGGTTAGTACCCAACAAAACTTGGACACGACGATTTGTCCAAAAAAGTGTCCAAAAAAGTTGCTTTCACGGACGCACCGTGTTTTGTTGTTTCAGTTTTACATTCGGAACTCTAAATTCTCGAGAGTTCCGAAATTCAACTTCCGTTGATCCTGATCATAACAACGTTTGTTTTTATGGAAAAAAATATGGCGACTAAGAAACACTTAATGTCAACAAGATTGTCTGATTGACAAGAGAAAAGGTAAGTTTATTCGATTAATATTTATCTATTGCTGGGTTCTTGTTTAAGGAAAATTGATTTTAATGTAATTTTGAAAACAATTGTGCACAAAATTAAAATAGATATCGGAACAATTAATCCTAAGTTGCACTTGTTTGTATTTTGAATTTTCTCTGTCTTTTTCACTCGCTTGAGGGCGAGAAGTATTTAGTAAATGATCGTATATTGTTAGATAATCTTTAATAAATCGAAAGTGTTTATTATTTAATTTTATTTCATAAACAACTAAGTATGTTCTGACAATATATATTGGATAGGGAAATGAAAATTTTAACAATCGTGTGTTCATAAATCAGCTGTAAATCATCGGTTCATGTAGACAGTATTACAATCGCAAAGTGAGCTGAGATGATGATAAATAGGATAATTGACAACCACTAAATAATTGTATGTAAGTTTATCTCATCTGATATGTAACTTAAGAGATTCACTGTATTACTGAAAATCTTTCAGTCAAAACAGTGCTTCTTTCTGTCTTTGATTTTGACTGAGTGTCTGCTTTATTTTGATTTTTTTAATTATTGTTTTTGTCATTTGTTTTAATTAATTTAAAACAATACTGAAATTGATATAGGGCAACTTTAACTATTTCACATGATGGGTGTGTAATTAGCATCGCGCTACACCCGGGGCTTCCATTTTTGAGGATGGGGCTAGTGGTTTTCTGCACAGAGGAATCCCCTTGGGCTATTATGAATTTTAAAATACACATGTAATACATGAAAAGCACCACCGGTATTTTCACTCTTTTTTGCTATTAAATTCCCTAATATGGAAATATTCCAGACAGCATGCTCATATTATCCATAAATCTCCACAACTGCATCCATTTTGCAGAACTACAAGACTGATTTACTTGAAACGATCTTTTATTTCCTAATTTGAATTGCCCCCTTTCCTTTGTTTACTATAGCAATATTTGCTTTTACATATATGCCTCACAGATATCACATTATTAAATTATATACATTTACTCAATCAGCTCAATGATAAGTGTCATGCATTTATGAAGCGTTTTTTTTAAAGCCATATATGGCGTAACTGATCAAAAAAATATATTTTTGAAAAATACAAAATTAAGTAAAGAAATATAGTCAATACATTTAAATTAAAGCTTTTCATACAATTCAGAGCACGGAGAACACCTCGTTTTATCTTCTCTGTAATGTGTTATTTAAATCTTTTGTATTTTCTTCCAAGTAGGAGAAAATTCCGAAAATCCAAAGTAAATTTTGATATCTTTATAACGCAATTGACTTAGATCTTTATCATGTTTATATAAAGTAATGATACAGATAATATGTTCTTATAATTTTAGTCTAATAATTTTCATTGTACATACGCCATATATGGCTTTAAATGATTCAAGATGAAAACAAAATGATTTTTGCTTCGTTTTAATTAGACGAACTAGTGAACAACCAGAAAAGGAATATTTAAAGTCTTTTTTTCATTTTTTTTTAAATCATTAATCTATATATGATTAAATTTTACTAGCAAAAATAAAATTAAACTTTAATTTTAAAAAGAATCATTTGTAGTTAATACCCAGGGGCCCGTTTAATCAAAGGTCGTACTCCCAGTCGTAGCGCTACGCCGGCGTAAAGTTGGGACTAGCACGAATATTTGCATTTCATTAAAGAGTGTATCGTTACGCCTGACTAAATTTAGGCCAAAATTTTACGTCTACTCATGGGTAGGCGTAAGTTAGGGCGTAAAGTTAAAATAAGGCCTTTTTATTAATTTTAGCGAGTTCTAAGGAAAAAAAGTAAGGTTCTAAGAAGAATTTAAAATACAAACAATTCATTATTTTATTATACATATTATGAAGAGGGGGAGGGGGGTGTTGTTACAACTACCTGGGGACGTAGTTGAATTGAGTAATAATGTACTCAAATAATATTTTGATAAATTTCTGCTGAGAAGAAAAGATTGTCTTATTAGAGATTTCTTACGTTTTGACAATGCATTCATACACATTTTATTGGGTATTGAGTGTCTAAGGTATTGTAAATCAATTTACATATATAACTGTATTTCTACACCCCGCTTGAAAAGCGGGACGGTACATGTGTATGTACATGTATATACTATTTAGTAATCGGGATGTACGTCCGTCCATCTGTTACGCTTTGGGGGTACCCATCTCTATCCGCAACTCCTTTCATATCACTGATTGAAATTTGGTGAAATTTTCACAGAATCTTTATTATATATTGCCATTGTGCCTTATTGTACTTTTTGATCCGACACATATTTTGGGTTTCCCACAGCAAAACATGGACACTGCCTTTATATTTATATGGAAGGCGGGGGGATATCTTTTATCTTTTATTGCTTACGGTACCTCTAGTTTCTTTTTCATTTACTAAAAAGAGACTCATTTAAGTTGTCTATTTTGAAAAATATTTTTCCAACAGCATATTTTCTGAAAAACAAAAATTACAACAACAACAACAACAAAAAAATACAAACATGCGTGGATCCAGAGGGGGTCGGAGAGAGGGTTCAGAATCTCCCGAATTTGCAGATTAATTAACATTGAATGTACAGATTACTGAGTTAAGGACGAAAGTAATTACAATGTATTTTCTTAGGTATCTGGGACAAGTGATGTTCCCGGCGAATCATAGACCCCAACCCAGGGAGGGGGTTGGGGTCTCATAGACAATAAGAGATTTTTGAAAGTGGTAATAAATTATTGTTACTGTATCAATTTCGGGAAGAGGGGGTATGGCTGTAATTAAATTTCCAAAATGAATAGTTTTGCTTAATTCCGAAAACAAGTACATGTACTGTCCTTTTCATCCTTTCAATTTATTAGACTTTTATTATTGAAATATTGTAAAAAATTGGTTTCTTAAAAGATGCATGTCTCTTACATAACACTATAAACCCATGCATGTTTCAATTAGTGCAAGTATTAATTTATCTATAACTTGTGTTATTCTGTACTTTGACGTGCTACAACTTATACATGTTTGTACGCTTTGGGCAATGTTTATGTTTTTGGGACTGCGCAATGCAACGTTGTTAAGGACTTAGTCCTGTGACTAAGCGTATCTTTTACGACTAGACTTACGCCACTTGGTGAAATGCAAATTACGCCCAACTAAATTTTGGCATAATCCCCAGGGGCCCGTTTCATCAAAGGTCGTACGCCCAGTCGTAGCGCTACGCCGGCGTAAAGTCGAGACTAGCACGAAGATTTGCGTTTCATTAAAGAGTGTATCGTTACGCCTGACTAAATTTAGGCCAAACTTTTACGTCTACTCAAGGGTAGGCGTAAGTTCGGGCGTAAAGTTAAAATTAAGCAATTTTAATTATTTTAAAACAATTTAGCGAGTTCTAAAGAAAAAGTACGGTTCTAAGCAGTTTTAAAATACAAACATTGCATTATTTAATTGTACATACTATGAAGTGGGGAGGGGTGGGGGGGGGCTGTTACAACCATTTGGTTTGATTGAAGTAAACTAATAACGTACTTATATTTTAATAGAAACGCAACCCGCAGGGAGTCTCATATAGACAATAAGAGATTTTTAAATAGGGAAAATATTACTTTTATTATATCGATGTAACACGATGATTATACACAATTCAAGAAATGAATTATTCCTAAAATATTTTTTTCTCGGACAAAATTAATATTGATGCAGAAGACATCTATCTTTATTTTTTCATGATTTCGTCTGAAAAAGTAAATCTTACATCCTCTGAGATAATCTGAGCTCATATAAAGCACATATAGGATAAAAATATGCATTTTTTTTAATTTCCTGCATAACCTACATTTTAATGAAAAGCAAATAAAGACTAACTGTAAATTATTTTTAAAGACAGAGATCATACAAGCAGAGAAGTTATGTAAGACTACCTTTGTAGTAATTTTTTGGAATCTCTTTCTCTCTCTCTCTCTCTCTCCGTCTCTTTCTCGGTCGCTCTCTCTCTGTCTGGCGCTCTCGGTCTCTCTCTCTCTCTGCGTACTTGAAAAACGGCACATCAATTTTAACTAGTATTCGAAATTGTTTTCTGAACCTTTGTGCCATTTTAATAAACAATAATAATATTATAATGAATCATTTGAATTGACAAAAATTTAATAGACTTAGAAAGGATTGTCTTACGTGTACATTAGTAGTAGATGTGTAAAATTTATTTCTTGACTCAATATGGATACATATGTAAACTTTTTATACATTATTTTTGCTTGCAAGTATACATTTCTTATAAAAATAATTTTTAAAAAATCTTAAACTGTCTCAAACTTAATCATTATTATTTTTCAGTAGAATCGGTATGTATCAAAGTTTGAAATTTATTATCAAAGGCGAAGGCATGAATTTGTTTCAATTTCGGAAAGGGGGGGGGCTGTAAAATTCCAAAATAAATGGATTAGCTTTATACAGAAATACATGCACATGTACGATCATTTTCTTTCTTTCAATGTATGACTTTTATTATTGAAATTTAAAAAGAAAAAAACGAAAATCGATTTCTTATAAAATGCATATATCTCCTACATTACTCCATGCATTGCATGTTTCAATCAGTGCAGGTATTCATTAATCTATAATTTGTGTTACTCTGTACTTTGTCGTGCTACAGTATTACACATTATATGTTTTAACACAGTGGACAATGTTTATGTTTTAGCGCCTGCGCAATGCTGCGTTGTCAAGGACTTAGTCCTGCGACTAAGCGTATCTTTTACGACTAGACTTACGCCAATTGGTGAAACGCAAATTACGCCCGACTAAATTTTGGCGTAAGCCCTGGAAGTACGCCTAAGTTAAGGCTTAAATCTACGACTTTTGATGAAACGGGCCCCAGAAGTACTCCTAAGTTAATTAAGGCTTAACTTTACGACTTTTGATGAAACAGGCCCCTGACTTTTTTCACGATGAACCTTTTTTTCAATGTTACTTTTTAATTTTTGCCTCTTTATTTGGGCTTGTCACTTTTTACTAGGGGATAGTAACTTTATTGCCACAAAACTGTGGATTAGTACTTGATTTCCTTTATTGCACAGCGATGACTATGATTTAATAGCACAAAAAGCTAATGGGTTTACGTATGTGAATTTATATTATTAATGCTTACCTGTGATTTTAGGATAACTGGAGATAATGATTCCTTTTTTCCATTGATATTGCATAAATATTTTCCTAAGTATTATGTTACAATAAATTGGTTTAGATTTTTTTTATGAAAGTAATCAATAATTACAATGGAAATTAAAACCATAATCATGTTCATTGAGGATTTTCAATATGTAACAGGTCAAACAGGAACTTCAATTGTGAACATTGCAGAGAACACACCCATCAGAAGATGACCCACAGAAATAGGATAATTGTAGGTAATCAGTAAAATGAACAGGAATACTTCATGCCAACCATAAGATTTTTAGAGACATTTTCGCTTCTTAAATTAGAAGAGATAGAGGGAAAACTTGTACATACTACATTACTACTAGGCAACCAACCTTTAACTACAGGAAAGCTTTTGGTATGTGCAATACAGCTACATAAAACCTCTTTAGTATTCATGTTAAGTTTGAGAAAGTACCTTAGTATTTTTTCTAGTGTTTGCCAACATTTTCGTGCACATTGTTTGCTTGTTCGTACTATCATTCTATTTTAAATTCTTCAGATGCCCTTTACCTTTGCCAGTTTAGAATCATTTGTTTTAAGGGCATCTGAGGGTTGGTTCCAGAACTTAATTAATTGTAAAGTAAATACTGGGGTACTATACGGTCATAGGTTATGTTAATACATGTATAACATTTTGTTCTGATAGAGGTGGCATGCAGGAAAAGAAACAATACTAGATATCACTTCAAAGGAATAAAACAGCTTCATCTTATAGGTGTATTTTATTTAAGGATCACTACTTCATGTCTGATGTGCTGAAAGTTATTCATAACCTGTTTGACTGTAATTTTTCATATTTTTAACTTCTATCCAGCTTAATCAATTTCAATTAAATTTTGTGCAAAGCATACCCCAGGAAGGGGGGATGGAGTGTCAAGTTTGTCTCTGTCCCTGTCAATATAATTTCAAAGCAGTTAGTAAGGTTTGGGTCAATTTTAAATCCTCTTTAGCAGAACCATTGGGCTAAAAACAATACTAATGTGAAAGCTTTATCATTAAGTGTAGAGATGTTTTTGAAGATTATGTACCCCTAATGTACTGATAGTGTTACATTAGAAGTCTAAAATTTGCAAGGAATAGGTGTAAAATCTTTTTAAAATCTTCTTCTTAACAATCAGAAACTAACATACTGTCTAATTTATATGCAACATCGTTTTGTGTGTTGAATGATGATTCCATTTTGATAAAATTATGGCGGATGGGGGGTAGAATGAAGATGCAGTTAGACATAGAAGAAAAAAAAGAGTTGATAAAATTTAATTGTTCTTCCATTTTATTTATCAATACATATTTCTGAATAAGAAATATACTTCTACTTTTTGGTTGGGTTTGATCAGCATAAAGGGTGATCTTGCTGTAGTCAAGAAAAATATGTTTTATACAGCAAAGAAATGCCTTTATCTAATTGCAGAATGAATAAAATGGACAGAGGCAGAACTGAAGGAGATGCATGAAATGAGGAATATTTCAAAGATTGCCTGAGCATAACCACTGCTACTGGATAAACATATGGCAATATAAAAGAGCAGGGTCAATGGAGGTATCATACAGTATAGGCCATGAGAGACCCTGAAGAAGAAAGTATTGAACAGAAACAAAAATAAAACCATTTTGACATTTACTGTAAACGTGGTTATATTGACGAGGTGAAAAATTGACGATTTTTTGTTTGCGAAAATTGACGAATGTTAATTTTGACGAAATATTTAATCATGAGTTATGTATCTTTGAATTTACAGGCATACAGGGGTAGCGTGGAATCACTAAAATTTAGAATTTTTTTTACAAACAATCTACAGTGTGTAAGTTTGTACAACCTATCCAAGTGTGTAAGATTTGATTAAATAAATTGCATTGTAATTTGTTCATTATAAGCGGTAAATTGCCTGAGGTGACGAACTAGGTCAAGGTCGGTGTGATACTTACGCATGCAGTATTTGGTATACTAGTTTACATTCAATGGTTTTAAAAAATATGATTATATATCACTGTGTTTTCATAACTAATTACAGAAAAAAAATGAACAGTAACTTTGATTTAATTTTAATAGGGGAAACCCGAGAAAATTAAGCGGTAATGGTGTACAGTGGTCATTGTCTGTTGTGACGCTATATATAATTATGAAACGAAGTTTGACGAGTGTAAATTTTGACGAGAAAAGAAAAATCGTCAATATAGTCAACATTAACACATCGTCAAAATTTCCACGTTTACAGTATTGAAATATAGGATCAAAGTCTTACATGTAAAATTTGGGCATATAATGACTTTTCTCTAGCTCTAAGACTTATAACAGTGATGATTTGATTTAATATCTTTATCCCGATTTGTCGAAAAGATTTGGATATAGTGCATCAATTATTTTAAAGTTTTGATACAACGAATTCATTCATTGTACTTGTAACTGAGTTTTCTGGTGCGACACTGTTTTATCGGCTTCAAAACTAAGTTTGTGATTTCCAAACAAGATTAATGAGATAATGTAATATCTTTTAACATCGGTGACTATTTAATCCATTGTTTTACATCTCAGAAGTATTTTTATTATTACAGGGAAAATATGCATTGTACATGTATCTCTAATAAACAGGATTATAGAACTTTTCCATATAATACAACACAATCTTAGCAACTGAAGGCAAATATTTTATTAAGGGTGTGATCTATTTATCAATATGGTTTTCAGTATCTTGATCTACCTGTAATGACTTGCTCCAAGTTCCAATATTTAAATTTAAATTTTGCAAACATGGTTATAAAATTCTTTAAAAACCAAATAGTTTAGGCACAAAATGCTTATATATTTCCTATCATTTGTAAAGTGTACACTGAATGAGATGTGGAATGTTAGAATTAAAGTATTAAATATGTTTTGGACTTATGTATGCTTATGCAGATAAATTTGAATTCAACTAGGGAAGGTAAATGTCATACTTATAGGGTTTGCAATCTAATGCAAGAGTATAAATATCCAAGACAAATTTGACAATTTTAATGAAGGGTATAAGTAACCCAAGAAGAATTGGACAGGTAAACGTCACCTGTTGGGTTTTATTCTAATGTTGGATTGTAATATCCAAGAAGAGCTGAACCAATGTCCAATACCTATTGGGTTTTCTTTCTTATGAAAAAAAATTTGAGTAACCCAAGGAGAATGTCCAATACCTTTTAGTTTCTATACTATTGAAGGGATGAAGATATCCAAGAGGAATTGGACAGGTGTCCATTACATGTTGGGTAGTATTCTGATGAGGGGATTCTCAAGAAACCCAAGAATTAGACAAGTGTCCATTGCCTGTTGGGTGGGATGTAGATATCCAAGAGGAGTTGGACGGATGTCCATTACCTGTTGGATGGTATTCTGATGAAACAATTCAAGAAACCCAAGAAGAATTGGACAAGTGTCCATTACCTGTTGGGTGAGATGTAGATATCCAAAGGAGTTGGACGGATGTCCATTACCTGTTGGGTGGTATTCTGATGAAACAATTCAAGAAACCCAAGAAGAATTGGACAAGTGTCCATTACCTGTTGGATGGGATGTAGATATCCAAGAGGAGTTTGACAGGTGTCCATTACCTGTTGGGTTGTATTTTATGAGGAGATTCAAGAAACCCAAGAATTAGACAAGTGTCCATTGCCTGTTGGGTGGGATGTAGATATCCAAGAGGAGTTGGACGGATGTCCATTACCTGTTGGGTGGTATTCTGATGAAACAATTCAAGAAACCCAAGAAGAATTGGACAAGTGTCCATTACCTGTTGGGTGGGATGTAGATATCCAAGAGGAGTTAGACAGGTGTCCTTTACCTGTTGGGTTGTATTTTGATGATGCAATTCAAGAATTCCAAGAATTAGACAAGTGTCGATTGCCTGTTGGGTGGGATGTAGATATCCAAGAGGAGTTGGACAAATGTTCATTACCTGTTGGGTGGTATTCTGATGAAACAATTCAAGAAACCCAAGAAGAACTGGACAAGTGTCTATTACCTGTTGGGTGAGATGTAGATATCCAAGAGGAGTTGGACAGGTGTCCATTACCTGTTGGGTTGTATTTTGATGAGGAGATTCAAGAAACCCAAATAGAATTGGACAATGTACACACGTTCAATTGTTCTTGGGTAGTTTAATCCCTTCGTCAAAATACAACCCAACAGGTATAGGACACCTGTCCAATGCCTGTTGGATACCTTCATTCTGTTCAACATGTAATGGGCATTTGCTTATTATTAATTGGTCATGACTCAAAAAGGTTTCTCCTTAAATACTTAATTTTGTTATTCAAGAAAGTTTGAACAGAGTCTGAGATGTGTTGAGTTGTGTTTTCACAATTCAGTTTTTTTGCACTTAGGTATTCATATATTTTAATATTAATTATTTTGAAATATACAGGTGTATATCCTTGTTGCTAAGAAAAAATTAGTTAGGTGTTACAATAAAAGAGCTATATCACAGAAATTGACAAAAATATGGGTTCAAAACCAAAGGTTTTCAGTCTTGTCTGAATTTACCAGCAAATATTAAATATATAATAAATTTGAAATGAATAAAAAACAGTAAGAAGAAACCCAATAAAATACGGACACGGGGATTAATATCCAATAAGATTTGAACAGTAACTACCCAAATAATGCTCTCTCGTGTGTACACTTTTTTTGTATCCAATAAGCAGTATCCAATAGGACTTGGACTTGATGTACCCAATATATAACCAAATGTGTGTCCGTCCGTCTGTCTGTCCGTCTGTAAACTTTTCACATTTTCGACTTCTTCTCAAGTACCACTAGGCCAATTTCAACCACACTTGGCACAAAGCATCCTTGGGTAAAGGGGATTCAAGTTTGTTCAAATTAAGGGCCACGCCCTTTTCCAAGGGGAGATAATCATGAATTTGTTAAAAATTAATGGCATTTTTAAAAAATCTTCTTCTCTAGAACCGCTGGGCCAGGAAAGATAAAACTCAGGTGGAATCACCCTCAGGTAGTGTAGATTCAAGTTTGTTCAAATCATGACCCCCGGGGCAAGGGTGGGGCCAAAATGGCCGACCCAAGTTTTACATAGGAATATATAGGAAAAATCTTTAAAAATCTTCTTCTCCAGAACCACTGGGCCAGGAAAGATGAAACTCATGTGGAATCATCCTCAGGTAGTGTAGATTCAAGTTTGTTCAAATCATGACCCCCGGGGCAAGGGTGGGGCCAAAATGGCCGACCCAAGTTTTACATAGGAATATATAGGAAAAATCTTTAAAAATCTTCTTCTCCAGAACCACTGGGCCAGGAAAGATGAAACTCATGTGGAATCATCCTCAGGTAGTGTAGATTCAAGTTTGTTCAAATCATGACCCCCGGGGCTAGGGTGGGGCCAAAATGGCCGACCCTAGTTTTACATAGGAATACATAGGAAGAATCTTTAAAAATCTTCTTCTCCAGAACAACTGGGCCAGGAAAGATGAAACTCATGTGGAATCATCCTCAGGTAGTGTAGATTCAAGTTTGTTCAAATCATGACCCCCGGGGCAAGGGTGGGGCCAAAATGGCCGACCCAAGTTTTACATAGGAATATATAAGAAAAATCTTCTTCTCCAGAACCACTGGGCCAGGAAAGATAAAACTCATGTGGAATCATCCTCAGGTAGTGCAGATTCAAGTTTGTTCAAATCATGACCCCCGGGGCTAGGGTGGGGCCAAAATGGCCGACCCAAGTTTTACATAGGAATATATAGGGAAACCTTTTAAAATCTTCTTTTCAAGTACTTCAAAGCTATGATTAGTGATATTTATATGTAATCATCCTCAGGTAGTGTAGATTCTAGTTTGTTCAAATGATGAACGCCTGGAGGGGGGAGGGAGTAAATTCAAGCCCGATGTGCTCAGGTGAGCGCTGTGGCCCCTGGGCCTCTTGTTGTCTCATATTTCCGTCATGTATTCTATAATACATGTACATGTAAAAGGCTTTTGCGATCATTCTAAGACACAACTGATCACTTCGCATTTCATATCATGCTAAAAATCATTGGTATCTAAGGCTTGATTCAAGAAAATCTTATTGCTCATAAACTGTATTAATTATGTTTTTCCTTTTAAAGTGTACAAATATAAACCTTTATAAGACCTTTTCTAATGCATAGGTCACATTTCCCGGCCGGTAGCCGTAGACCGGTGGTAATCGGTGGTAATCCGTGGTGTTAACAATGCCCCAACATCGGTCCACATCGGCTTAGTAGTCCTTACAGAATCAGTCACATTTTCCAGCGGTGGGTATTCGATGGGCAACCAATGAGAAAAATGGCGTGGTTGCCGGCCGGACTTACAAAGGTCGAGCGATGCATTGCTAATCATAAAACGATGTTCCAGGATAATCGGCCGATGCATATTACTTCGCTCATACATTAATGAACATCGTTTGAACATCGACCAATGATCGGCCGTTATCTGTTGAAAACCACTTAACCCCCCGATGACATCAGATTCAACGGATATTGAACGATGCTCGGCCAAACATCAACCGATCCGTGAAAGATGGGTTAATGATGGGTTGTCGATGAGGAGCGATGTGAGGCATCGTTGGAGACATCGCTGAATTTTAACTACGAATTATTTCCTACCGATTACCCCACCGATTCGCAAAATGGCCTCAGTTACCTTCCGATCACTTCCAACCACGCCATTTTCATCAAAAAAAAGCATCGGTTTCTCATCGTATACCCCATCGCTGGATAATGTGACTGATACTTAAAACTTCCAAAAAACCTTTAATCTTATAAAGATGAAATAAAGTGAAAATTGATGCATGAAAAATTTTCATTTTCGAGCTTCGTTTTGATGCATTTTAAATTAAATATTAATTTTTAGAGTTATCCATCCTGGCTGAGGATCGGATATCCTTAAATACGTTGTATTTACATGTGTGCTAGTTTATGTAAAATAAGTATAGCAGACTGGGATTTTACGCCGGTGGTATGCGAAGTTCCAGCCAATGATAAGCGGGCTAGGATAACGTGGATAGTTGAGCAGATCACTTATATTTTTATTTCCATGCTGTCCCGGTATTTTTGGAATCACGTATATTTTGAATTTCAATCGGAGCTTGTTAGTCTGATCCCCATTCTTTTGTGTAAAGTATTTTCTTTCATGTCGTCATTTAAATAAATGACATTATTCATCTCTGTGAATGCGTTTGAGTGTTAATCTTTAAGCAAACTAATCAAAAAGTAGCTGCCGAGCACTTGAAGACATTAAGTGCAATTTTAGCGATTTTCAATTTTGTCGATTTTAACATTCTCGCTATTAATGCTAAAATTAAAATAACTGAATATTCTGCTTATATGGTACTAAAGTATCAGTAATTTTTCTTTTTTTTTGTAGAAAAATACAAGCAGTTGTCAAATGAGGAACGTGCTGCCTTATTTCTCCTCCTTTGCAGTAATGATAATACCTTTATCCTAGAAAGCACAGACACTTTTACAACAAGAGTACTTGAAATTTGTGGGACAAAACTTATTTTAAAGAGCATAACCGAAAGCATTCAGACATTGCAATCCAAAGGGTTCGTTTTCATTAAAGACAAAAAAGTGACATTTGCGTCAGATGGCGTCCAAGACGAAACAATGTTTGATTACTTACACACATGTTGGAAGAGAAGGAAAACTGATTTTCAAGAAATGGTCATGTTTAAAGACATAAGAAAGAGGAAAAATTGTCTCTTTTGTCCCTTTATTGAGGGACAATTACTTAAAGTGTCGCTAGAGAGCTCTGTGAAATATTTTAGATCTCAAAGTTACCGGAAAGGGAAATTTGTCCGCTGTTTCACTTTAAAAGAATACAGAAGAACCTTTGGGACGTACGCGTCTTTATAAAGAAATACTAACCAGAATTATTTCTAAGCTTGGAAAAGATATACTCATTTATGACATATTGGATGATAAACCATTGCATTCTACTATTTCAAGACAGTGTAAGTACCATGCCTTTTCTTCTCATGCAATCTCTTTCTTTTTCTCTCTCTTTCTTTCCATCTTGAACAGTAGAGGAGATTTTTAAAGGAACACCGACACATTTTCAGATGTTTTTTTTTCAAAATCAATATCGATGTTTACAATTAATGTAATTCAAATGATCGGAAAATAAATTTAACATCTTTTAATTTGTTGATTTACAAAGGAAACACAGAATTATGCCTATTTTTGTTTGTGAATTAAGCTTGTTTTTTTTGTAAAATGTTTCCTTAAGGGGACGGAGGATGTATGGCCACATGACTCAGTTTAAACTTTGATTAAACATGTACAAAACAAGATTAAAACCACAGATTTTGTATAATTTGTGACTCTTTGTTAGCGTTCACAATCTTGTAAAGGAATACTGTAGATCACTTAATTTTGCGACACCAATTTTTGGCGAGATTGTCATTATTTTTTTTTATTAGCGAGACATAATTTTCACAAACTGTTGTCACTTCTCTATAAAATCTTAAAGAATACTATTATAAGCGAGAATAATGATTTTTTGCAAGCTCACTGTCTCGCGTAATAACAGGAAAATAAAGTTCTCGCAAATGAAAAAATTATTAACAGTATTCAAAACATTCATACAAGATATAATATTTTACCAAATATTATCAAATTACGGACAAAATTGATCCACTATTCTGTTTCCCTACACTGCACGTCTAACGAGTCGTTGACGTTATAGTGGATTTCTTAAGGACAGATGATACTGTACAATTTTTTTTTCTTTGAAAAAGATTTAATATTATGTCACAAGTTTAGAAAAGTGGATGGTTCTTAGAAAATTTGTTTCCTAAAAACTGGAAAATGAAATAGACTTGGAAAATATTAGTAATATTTCAATGAAAAAATAAATATAGACAAATTACAATCAGTAAAGGTTTTCATGTGAAAATAAATTTCAGAATATGTTATCTGGCGCTAAAAGTGTAATATAAACCTTTGAAAAATATACCATTAAAGATTAAATCATGCGAAAAATCAAATTTTGTCAAATGATATTTGTAAAGTATGTCTGAAAGTTCAGGACATTTATTTACTGAACAGCCCTCATATATCACTAAAACATGTAAGCACTTTCGATTGAAAGTAGAGGTAAGTGTGGTTTTGGACAATGATGAAACGCCCTGAAATATACTAAAGAAAGCATCTATAGGATTGTGACTTTTTTGTTGAGTTCAAGGTATTTAATCACAAATTCACAATTGGCAGACGGCTTCACAAATAAAAAATAAAACATTTTTTTGGCTCTCAGTAATGTAATGTTATTGTAATTGACTTGATAAAAAAAATCTTTGACCATGTTCCTGAGCCCTTTACATCGTGATTGGAATTGGGAAGTGTGAAGTTGATACACAGTAAATAAGCATTTTGCTAAAGGTTGGCTTTCAGGGGTTTATTAGAAGAGGTCTGTGCCATAGATGGTTGGTTTGCAAAAGTGTTTGTACTGAGTATTCTAATGCCCTCAGAATTCGATTAGAATTGGTTGATCGGTTGTTCACTTCTGCTTACTAAGCCTTTTTGTATTTCCCTAATTTTCCATCCTTTTCTTGGATTTTGCATCTTGATGCAGATTAGGTTTTCTGTTTTGTCTTTCATAGTAGCATTAAATTGTTCTCTTTGTTGGTTTACAATTTAGAATTTAATTAATTTCTGTTTTAGGTGCAGATCTGTAGTTAGCTGATCTGAAAAAAAAAATTGAAGGACAACCAGAGAGCTATAGTTCCTCACATAAAAAACACCTTATATTTATTGCACAACAACATTTTTGCTTGGTTCTTTAAATTCAAACATCGGTTCCAAATTGCTAGATAATAACATGTGCCTTACTATTCCGTTAAATATATACATTTGTGGTATCTCTCCATTATATAAACATACAGAGAAAAAATATCTTCAATTCTGTATGAAGTTTGTCAGAGGTCAGAGGTCAATACGTGACCTAATCACACGGCGCAATAATATCTACCAGTACATTAATTATAAAATGACCTACTCTACTTGCTTTTCATGTACAAAAATGAACAAAATAAGCAAATAAAATGATGATTAATTTATATACAATGTAAACAAGTATTTCATACAGTTTGTTGGCTATCGATTCAACCTCTGTACATAGAGAAAACTACCTTTTACAATTTTTTTTCATTTTTGTTAGCTGCAAAGTCTGTAGGGCCTAACGTTTATCCTTATTTTTGGTGTAGACCTTTCGTTAATTTTTCATGATAAACTTGGCTATTATTTTATCTCAAAATTCTACTCACGATAAATGTGTAAATCTGTAGGAAAATACCATTGCAACAATCATGCCACGAACAGCTGCCAAACACCTCTGAGTTTTCGTAGTTCAATGTAAAGCTGTCGCCAGTGTCTCCGTGTTTATCAGTGTTTTACGATAAGTATGCCTTTAGTTACTGTAATCGTAGAATGATTTGCAAATTAACTAGCTCGGACAAGTGTCTCAATCCATCGGATCCATCCATCCCTTTCTGGCGACCTAAATTCCTCCAACTTTTTATCATCAAACTTCGGACGTGTTTCTTGTGTCTTTTCGGCATCAATTATCAATTTTCACGAATAAAAATATTCCCAGACAACAATCTGTTCACTATTAATGATCACAAGTAGCCTTCCACTAATTATTCCCTTCGAAATAGATTCCTTAGCCTAACAAATTCGAAGCGTAACCGCCATGCAAGCCGATTTACACCTTACGTCATTTTTTTCAAAATCTACGACGGACGGTTTGTGCAATAAATAAATTCGAAAATATTCAATTGTCTGTCTCAAATGTATTTATAAGTAATAAATAACAAGTTTATAAACTTCAATGGAAATTGAAGTGGTTGGTACGTGATCAAATCTTCTGAGAAGGCCTTCGGCCTTCACAGGATTTGATCACGTGACCTCACCCACTTCAATTTCCATTGAAGTTTATAAACTTGTTATTTATTTCTTAAGTACACTCATGGTTGAAATCTGCATTCGACCAAAGTACCTTGCAGGCGAAAATTTTTGGTGGCCTGAATGTCAGGGTCAAGTGGGCTTTTGACAACAGAAGTAACGAATAATTTATTTTGAGACAGTAAAAGGATATGTACCCAGTTCTGCTTTTTCAAGTTAGATATTGAAAGCATTGATGGTGATGTCTAATATGTCTTCACCCAAGCAAATATACTTAAATTATAGATATATACTTATTAATTTTATTTTTCAGGTATTTCCAAAGAACTGGCTGCATATTTCACTCTCCTGGGAGATATAATTTTTTCAAAATTATTTTGCAAATTTGCATATATTAAGATACGATATTATACAACACAAGCAATTTTTTTCTTATGTATCTAAAGCTTACTCTCCTAATAACTTTTTCGGCCACCCTACTGAAAAGAAGAAATAATCTGGATTTGATGATATTTAACTAAGATTAAACAGGGTGAACATGTATGTCCATGTTGATTTGTTACAATAGGAAACAAAATGTGTTTTGAAACACTATGCACCTGGTCGCAACGACCTTCTAAAACACTATTTTTAGCATACATGTCACAGTCGAGGTCATAAGGTCATTAACATTGGTGTCATCTGAAAGAACCTTATTTGTGGAATATGCAAAGTAAATATAAAGTGTCTGTTTCTTATAGTTCATAGGTTATGTCTTAAGGTTGTAAATGCTATTTAAAGAATATACGTAACATTCAATGTCACATGGGTATTAACCTTGGTGTCATTAGTAAGAACTTTATTAGTAAAGCGATTATTCTAGCTATCAAGTTTCTATCTCTCACGGTCAAAAAGATGTCAAAGGTTAAAGGACAATCAGACAGAATGGACAAAAGCAATATACGCTCCGATCTGTCAATCCAGGCGCAAAAAATACTAAATACGACGGAAATTGGAAAATCAGCATTTTTAAATCAAGATTATTGACAATTTTCTTCACAAAAGCATTAAAATCAACACGCTTAATCAATCTTTATTCCATTCATTGAATATATTCAAATCTTAAGTTCAATGCATCTTTGAGGAGATTGGATTGCTACGCGGAATTAAACGCAGTTCTCCTAAATTACCATTAAATGTAAAATACTAAGCTTTAGAAACAAAGACTGTATTGTTACAAACCTTGTTAAAAGACATCATTTGGTCTCTTTCATCCTTTTTTTTCGTGTCAGTTTCCTGAAATTAGAAGAATAGATTTTTTCCTTAACAAGCTCTTCGCGGTCCTTTTAATAAGATATTTATTTTGACTAATTTTCTTAATACTGTTGAGAGGGATACACAACCTGGGAAAATTAATTACATTTGAAAATGGATTGACATTCAGTAACTTGAAGTAAACGTGTATAGAGATAGCTTCTCTTTTTCAGTGAAAATCCCTGAAGAAATATTGCAATGGGATTTAGATGCCCGACGTCGATACTTGGAATACCTGAAAAAGGGAAAAACGCCAATATATAGAGCACGGGCAATGATAGTCGGTTGTGCGGGAGCTGGAAAAACAACTTTGCTGGAAAGACTACAGAAGAAATCTAAAGAGGACATACAAAAAATCAAGTCTACTGTAGGACTAGAAGTGCACAATGATATTTTTGTCGTCCTGGAAAAAGAAGGAAAACTAAAAGGTTGAAAATCTGTGATAAACATGCATGACAAATTGGTTGTCTTTAAAGATACATGCATATTGCCAGAGAGAGAGAGAGAGAGAGAGAGAGAGAGAGAGAGGATGAAACACATCTGTTTTAAGATATAACCAAAAATAAAAGAAATCCATTCATTTTCATCATACATGTATATGTATTTACTTAAGCCTTTAAAATCTTTGCTTGTTTTTGTGAATAATAACAACAGGAAAACCAATGTATATTGCAACTGATATTAAATTAATCTGTGTTACATATTTCAATTTAAAGTTGCTGTGCGTAAGTGCGAGGCTGCGATCCATATTGAAGAAAATGTTCCAATCAATGATGCAGAAACGATAGAGAAGAAAAGGCTTCTAAGTATCCTTGATTTCGGAGGACAGTGTATGTATTACGCCTGTCATCAAATCTACCTCAGTAAAAGAGCGTTCTACATTTTGGTAATTGACATGTCCAAAAACTTGGAAGATGTCATAGATGAGGAGCTGTGCGATCAGAAGGATACTATGTTCTCAAAATGGAGCAATAGGGGTAAGAGGAATGATTATCTCCAAAAATATATCATTTGATAACAGCCCCCTTATTGGTCAACCTGAGTGTGAAATTTTAGCTTCATTTGTGGTGAATTAAAAAATTATTACCATATTTGAAATATTTCGAAAAGTTTAGCTATCCATAACATATTTTTATTTTTATCATCATACTCTACTTGCATCTCACTGAATGTTCTTGAATTCACAGTAGTATATACAATTATGAAAAACGTATTAAAAGAAATATGTTGGAAAAGTGTCATGCTATCTGGTTTTCCATATTTAATTTTATTTCTACCGTAAAGATCTTTTTGGTCACATACATGACATTTCAAAAATATTGATCATCAGGGGAATAAATAGATTTATTTTTTATGCCCAATTTGCGGTTTATATCTACTAAAATTAATTTAGTGTAATAAAAAAAGAACAATGTTTTAATTGCTGGTACATTGTACGTATTTCTTTTTACATTTCTATCGACAGTTTTGGGTAAAATATCAAAGTACCTTATAAGTACTGAATTTAATCATGCATCATTCTTCAGCGTCATAAATGCTTACAAAGCCGGGCAAACAGTGACATCCTTTACGTTATTATTATGCTCTTTTAAGCCAAAGACTAGGGCGTATTCTATGATCATTTGTGCGGCGTCCCTAATAAAAAAAAACTAATGTTTACTTTTGTTTACTATAGTTAACTATAGTTATACTCTGACACTTTGAAAACTTTGATTTACTATTGTGATAACTTTAACACTTTGAAAAACTTTATTGAAAACTTTGATAGTTTAAAAATTTCATCGAAAAATGACAAAAAAGGAGCACAGCAGTGTTAAGGTTACAAAAAGGCGGAGCCTAATTTGTACGGGAAAACTAGCCTATGGCATCATGCACATATACGTCATACAACATTTCTTTAAAATACCACGAAATGACCACGAAATGAGTTGATTTGCTAATTTAACCTGTAATAAATCATCAACCTACATAACAACTTACTACAGCTTACTGTTTTGTCGTTAGTTAGATCCCACATTACAAGTTATAAACAGGTCACTGATCGCAATACACTTGTCAATATGACGTATATGCTTACAACGTGATGTAGTTTGTATGCAGTGAGAGACAGAAGAAGCTATATTTTTTAAACAAAATATGTATTCTCTAATGAAAAAAAATATTATTTACAGTTATTCTATGGGCCAGTAACTTGAATTTTATGTCTTCTTCACTATTTTATTATTTTATGTCTTCTTTACTATTTTATTAATATATTTTCTGTACATTACGTATTTAATTTGACGCTGCCGTATATTTGTATGCAAGTACATCGGAGGGTAACGTGGGGGTCTTAATAAATTGATCTAGTGCAAGGGCATACACTCTATAGATCAAAGTAAGCTTTTACACTTCAACTCTTGAACTATTAAGATATCTGAAAAGTGCTGCGATCCTGTTGAAAAGTCCTTAAAACAATTTAATTATATCAATGTTTCATGCTGCTCTCACTGAGCAAATACAAATATAATTCTAATGTTAACAATACAACTGCAGAATTTAAACAGGATCGCAGCACTTTTTTGAAACTACAATGCGTGTTGAAAAGATGTATGTCCTTAACTTGGAAATCCATATTGGTTATTCCCTTGCACTAGTGTATTCAATATGTAACATCAATACTGCAAGTCAATGTACTAAAATCGCGTGACTGCAGCATCACGTAACGTAGTCAAAATATAAAATATACTCGTCCTCGATATGTAGTTATTAATCATAATTACAATTATCCGATATAAATAATGTACTAAAAATAATCGCCATCCCGATTATAAATACATTTTTGTAAAATAGAAAAATTTAGTCGATATTTCCATTGCGCACCTAAACTGTATTGCGAGGTCATAGTAACCTACTTTTGACATTTTATGGCTATATTTACATATATTTTATCATTGGTACCTATTGGCTTAGAATTGCAACTTTGTCAGTTAGTGCATTTTGAGTTTTCGGTGAATGTTGACCAAAAAGGCTGATAGTGGCCTACTTTTGAGTATCTCAGGTATTTTGATTTTATTGACTTAGAATCATCAAACTCTATCAGTTGATGATATCTTGGGTTTTCAGAGAACTTCAACCAAAAAAATCCATATCAGTGAAATATTCTGGAGAGGGACGTTAAACAATATATATATACAATCAACCAAAAAAGTAGGTCATGGTGACCAACATTCGACATTTTATGGCTATATTTAAGGATATCAGGAACTTATCGCCTTCGAATCGTTTAACTTGATTAGTTGATGCATCGTGGGTTGTCAGAGAATGGGACCGAAAAGCAGGTCACCGTGACCTAATTTAGAGTATGTCAAATACCTACTGGCTTAGAATCATTATCAGTTTATTTCATGGCCTCTCAGAAGTCTTTATCTTAATTGTATCTTGATGACCTAATTTTGCAATTTCAAAGCTTAAGTCATATCTACAGGATGCTTCGAGGCTTAATTCAATTAGAAGTGATAGATTGTACACTTTATCAGAAGTGTGAATAAAGGCCCCTGGACTTGGACCTCTTGCTTTTTTATCTTTAAATGACATGTACAGACCCATAAACGTTACATATACATGTACGTGTGCATTAAATATTTGACTTAAACTTAAAAACTTTTTAAGTGCACATTCAATATCCCATAGTCTTACAACTTCTTGTCTTCTTTCTATGATTTTTAATTTTGTTTAAATACGAATATCAAAAAGAATACCCGGAAAACAGCTTTCCTTTAGATCAAATACAGATCGACACTGCAAGACATGGTGAAAAAGGGCAAATAGCCAATAAAATAAAGATAGCCAATAAAATAAAATCAAATAAATAGTTTGAAAGGAAAACTTTGAGAAGATACTGTCATAGAAAAAAAATAAACAAAACTAATACTGATTTGTAAATTGGTTATTTAATGATCAGATTAAAGTATTGATTACAAAAATGATTAATTAGAGTACGCTCTGGAATTTATGAATTATTTATAATATTTTCAACAGAGTTGTGCGTAAAACACTTTTTTACAGATTATCTTCTATTTTGGTTGAAATCTGTGAACTGTTACTGTGGAAGTGAGGCCCCTGTTATTCTTGTTGCTACTCATGCAGAGGAGAAAACGGAAAAGGTATGTCAATAGCCTTTTGTTAGTCACATCTGTAAATCATATATGATGATTTTTTTAATCATGTTTAGAATAAATTGAAGTTTTCGAAAAACATAAGAGTTCATTTATAAAATCGTATTTTCAAGGAAAAAACTGAATATTACCAAAGACTTATCGAGTCGTTTCCTGTTTCCACGATTAAAACACACTTGTCCAGCGATAGATATTTTACACTAAGTCTCAAGAACATGATAGAGCATCTGTGGAAAGTCTTGCTGAATTAGAAAAAAACATTGTGGAAGTATTAAAGTCACAAACACATTGGGAGAAGAAATACCCCTGGATTGGGCTATATTTGAAAAATTTATTTCAGAGAAAAAAAGAGACAAAACTTCAGAAAGTAGACAAATTAAAGGAATCATTTGATGAATTGTTACCTTTAAGCAGACAGGAATTCAAAGACTTATTACGCTTTTATCATGATATTGGCGTGATTCTGTATTTTGCATTTAAAACCCCAAGGAGAAAATTGGAGGAACTAGTTCATATTTTGACTGAAAATAGAATCTACGACTGTCATCTTCATTTTGGATCTGAAACTGTTATCCTTGATATTCAGTGGTTTGTCAATTCATTTAAATATGTGATGACGGATTCAAAGCAAGCTAGTTTCAACAAAGTTATAGATGCAGCCCCCAATAGAGATTCGCTGGATATACTTACAACTACCGGTGAGATCTCAGGCACGTTCCTTAAATCAATCTGGACAGTTACGAAAAACCAATCAGCAGTGGAATACAAGGATGATATGATGAAAACAGGCATGGAAGGACTGGGTCTCATGGCGATAGAAGAAAATTCTGATATATGTTTTATTCCAAGTATGAATAGAATGAAAGTTCCAGAGCACGTAAAATCAAAGATTCATTCACATCCCAACAAATCACCGACACTGTACATCAGATTCCCTGTTCTGCCCGTATTTCTCTTCTACAGACTGATTGTGCTTTGTCTGATGGAAGGTTGGAAACCATTGATCGATGGAAGAAAATGTATATATATAGACACTGCTATGTTTTATTATGAAGAACACGTTTTAGTTTTAGGAGTAAGTGAGAGCTTTATACAGTTGTTATTGTATAATGATGATGATCAGACGCAAGAGATATCAATACATGGTGCCTTTATTTATGTTAAAAAAGAAGTAATAGAGATGTTGTCATCTCTAACAGAAACATTTAACAGCGACCTTCATTATGAAGTTGGATATAGCTGTACACCTACAGAGTTTGGTAAAGAGCTAGACAACACTTTTATAACAGAGAATGATTTGTTTAAATACATCGGGAGAAAATGTCCTCTCCACGCACATGCAGAAGACCATGATGTTGAAGACTTGCGCGGATTCCTGGTAAGATATTTTTGCAGAAGTAAATTTTATTTTTATAAGCTCATTATCAATTTTAATTTGTATTTTGTATTGTCTTAAAAATGACCTCCTAACCTTTAGCAATTTTTTTTTCAGCATATCATGAAATTTCTTCCGATCTGAGTTATTCGATGGTGCTTTCTTTTTCAACATAGGTACATGTATATGAGTTACTTTTTACATATTATTTTTTGGGACATTACAAACATAATATACTTTTTCGCAAAAATTAGTCTCTAAGGTGAAAGTGAACAAATAGAATATGTTATTTACCGAATACAATTGTATCTTATATGTACGAGGGTTGTCCCCAAAACACGAACTAACAGTTTAAATACTATTCAACCAATGCTAATAATTTTTTGCATGCTGTTGGAAAATCATTTTGTAGATATTTTGACAAAATACATTAAACCTGTAGTGTCGTACGCATATGAAAAGAGCTTTTAAGGGATTTTAAACATCAGTGTTCGGCGCACGATATTTTTTGGCCTTTACAAATATCATTGTCAATGAAGTTTTCTTTATTATTCGGCTATATTGCAAGACAATGTCAAGAATTGGACCCAAGATGATGTCAAAGGGGCTCGGAAAAAAACAAGAAACGCTTTTCCATTACTAAGTCTGAATGATTTAACTAAAATATTCTCTTTTGAGTAAAAAGTATTTTCGTATCATTTTCATTAAGGTCTTCCGTTTCCAACGGAAGACCTTCTACTGATTTTGTTGGTAAAGATTATTATTCTTTTTTTTCTTCTACTTCCTAGACGCCAACTTTGAAGCCTCATATCTCAATCATTTCTCAACGATTTCGCTCAAATTTTTAGAGGTTATAGACGTTTATTAACTCTATCAGAATAATGACTAAAATTTCAAAAAGTCACTTCCGGTTTTGAGTTATTCCCTTTTAAACGAAAAATCATAGGCTTTCGTTTCCGGATAAAGGCTCAGAGACCACAAAAGCTGGAGCAGAAATTTTACTTGTTTTCGATAACAGAAGGATTGAAGTTGTGCACATCCATTTTTGTTTTTCGATTTCTGCATTCAAAATGGCGCTATATAGGGGTCAAAAATTAGAACGCCTAAAAGAGCGAAAATTTACACATATTTTCCTTTTTATCTTGAAAACTAAAAATATTTAGTTAAGACATGTTGAATAAAAGTTGTGCATAATTGCAAGAGCTTTCATTTGATATCATTAAAAAGGGGCTGGCCCCTACAATTAGGGATCTAGTGCCCTTGAAAGTTTTTGCTATGTATCTCAAAAACGATTAATATTTCGAATGAATTTTGATAATAAAGTTGTGATTTAACATCTTACTGATCTTATGAAATTGTTATTTTGTTCTAGTCTTGATTAAAGTTTGTACAGGTAATTCTTTTGCTCAGCTCGTAAATGAAAGTTTCTCATGCGTGTATATAAAACAAACTTACTTTAAATAAAAATCATGGCTACATTGGATGCTCATATTCTTTAGAATAAAGTTCTTGAAGTGTTTTGTGCTTTTTTTTCCCAAATTTTCATGCTTATTTACTAAGCGCACGCCTTTACATTCACCTTGTTTGTTTACAATTATATAACGCGCCTCCCTCGATAACGTGGGGCAAAGTCGGTCACCGGGAATCAATCGGCGGGTAATCCAGCGACCCACAGTTATACACAAATTAAAACACAGAATGGTTAAATTCATTTTTTTAAATGTATTAAATTGTTGCTTAATACTATCTCTGTCCTATGAAAATATTAATTTGTTCGAATCTTGCGTATTATAGGAAAGAAAGCTAGACGGTTCTCATCTTGCTATTGAAGGAAAACTCTTTAGTCTTTATGCGTAGAATTGCAGTAAACTTACCATAAGTAATAATTATTTTACAACGCTGTATCATATCTCTTTTTTTAAAATTATGTTTTAAACGTGTTCCTTGGTTCCCGTTCAGAATATTCAATGGCATCATTTTCATTTTATTAATCAAGATCTTTCCAAGAGAAAGAGTTAATAGAAAAAGCTAGACCTAGTATCTTTTCTTCGTTTAAATATGAACACAAACAATATGAACGAAAACGATAAACGCCCGGATCTAAGAAAAAAAAAAACTTTTAAAGAGTCAAATAATACAAAAATTATTTACTGCACGATTTTCACATTCACCTGGAACCCATATTTTAAGCGTGTGTACCATTGCGTAGTCTTACGATTACACGTGTCCAAGAAAATCTAAAGCGACACTCCGCGGCGAACCATTGACACGTAGTCATAGACAAATAATTGGTGTATTAAAACTTT